>NW_007072182.1:344140-359341 GCF_000164805.1 Carlito syrichta
TCACCAAGTTGCCCAGGCGGGTCACGAACCCACGGGCTCAGGCAATCCACTCACCTCAGCCTCCCAAGGCGTGGAATTACAGACTGAGCCACCGAGTCCGGCTGGCTGATTTTTTTATTTCTCGTAGAGACGAGGCAGTGTTTCTCAAGCTGGTTTTGAACCCCTGAGCTCAGGTAATCCTCTCGCCTCTGCCTCCCAAAATGCTGGGATAACAGGTGTGAGCCACTGCACCTGGTTGATGTCTCTGATTTTTATCAAAAGAATCTAGTGGGTCACAATAGCCAAAGGGTGGAAACAACCCAAGTGCATCAGCAGCAGGTTGCTGATAAAATATGGTGTATACATACAGTGGAATATTATCGAACCATAAAAAGTAATGAAGTTCGATACATCATAAAACATAGATGCACCTTGAAAATGTTGTTTCCACCAAAATAAGCCAAACATAAAAGAACAGATGTTGTATGATTTCTATTTTATGAGGTATCTAGAATAGGCAAATTCATAGAGATAGAAAATAGATTAGAAACCAGTGTCAGTGGGGAAGAGCAGGGGAGTTATTGCTTAATGGGTAAGAGTTTCTATTTGGGAAGATGGAAAGAGTTCTGGAAATGGATTATAGTGGTGGTTGTACAACATTGTGAATGTACTTAGTGCCACTAAATTTTACACTTAAAGATGGTAGAAATGATAAACTTTATGTATATCTTACCATAATTTTTTTAAATGGGAAAGTATAGACTCTAATAGGGGTCAGTAAGGGTATGGGTGAAATAAAAGTGGTCAGGAGTTGATGATTATTGTAGTTGGGTGATGACTACATGGGGGTTCATTGTACAGGTCTCTACTTTTGTGAGTGTTTTTGTTAATAAATTTGAATATTTAGATTAAATGGACAAATTCCTGTCTATACAGAAGAGTTATTATTTTGAGGGACAGTGGGTAAGGAGGAAAGTGAGGATTGGGGGCAGTGATTAGAGGTTTCTAATGGGTCAAATAATTGTCAGAATAGGGATATTTGAATAAAAGTGATCCAGAAAGATAAGAGGTAGTGGTTGCAAACTAGGATGTTTGGAATTGATATTTTGGAGGTGGTAAAGTTTGTATTGGCAAGGTCTAGAATATAACAGTTGGAGAGGTTGGATTATATGAAGTAGAGAAATTATTGTTGGAAGAGAGAAGGCCAGTGTTGTTGAATTACTTATATTAGGAGGAGTCACCAACAATAATAACAGGAGAAGTGGTGGAGAAGAAAACAGTGAAGCAGGTGCTAAAATTTTTAGTGAATAAAGAAGAGATGTACCTTCCAAGGGAACGACAGGTGGCATAATAATACTATATGCTACAAAGAAGCTGGAATTTTTAGAAAGAGAAATTATCTAGAAGTGCAAAGAGGAATAAGGAGGCGATCTGTATTACCTCCAGGTTCTGGGATGTGTGAGAATAAACAGCACTAAAGAGTCTTCAGGGGAAGCAGGGCTCTCATAAAAGATAGGCATCATTCACTTAGAGTTAAAAGGTAAAGGAAATCTTTAGAGGAGAGGTACTGCACCTCTGTGAGAGTGCTACCTGTTGTGTCCTTTTAGCTTTCTTTTCATTTCTCACTTCTGTTGACCTGGTTTGGACATGATACTAGACAGTACAAGCTACCAATAATCATTCTCTGGATGAGTTATGCCAAAAGATGGGAATTCCTGTGCCAGACACGACACTCACTTGTGCCCTCACAGTGACACTTTATCATGGTTTCATTGCCTTTGGCGCCCATATAATAACCCTACCAGTTGCCAAATGAGCTGTAAAGTATGCCACGCCTATGTTATATTGCCTGCATTACTCCTTTCTCCACCCCTGCCAGCTTTATTGAACTATAATTGACAGGAATTGTATATAATTGTGTACAACTTGATGTTTTGTTACATGTGTAAATTGTTTCATTACTTCTTGATAGGACAAGGATGAGTAAACTTTTTTAGAAGTTGAAAACTAACTCACAGGGCTATCTTGACACAATTGTTAGTAGTTAAAAGAAGTTACTCCAAGAATGGCATGTAGCTTTTAGCTTTGAGTAGTTAAGGCAGGAAAAAGGTGGTACCTAGCATGTACTACATCAGGGATTCTAAGTAAAGAAAGCTTCTAAATATACAGCCCTAGGCGGGCTCAGTGGCTCAGCCTGTAATCCCGCGCCTTTGGGAGGCTGAGGTGAGTGGATTGCCTGAGCCGGCGGGTTCAAGACCCGCCTGGGCAACTTGGCGAGACTTCATCTCTACAACAAATAAAAAATTAGCCGGGCTCGGTAGTACGCGCCTGTAGTTCCAGCTACTTGGAAGGCTGAGGCGGAAGGATCGCCGGAGCCCAGCAGGTCGAGGCTGCGGTGGCCGGGAGTGGCCACTGCACTCCAGTCTGGGCAACAGAGTGAGTCTCTAACTCAAAAAACAAAACAAAACAAAAAAAACAGCCTTTTGTGAATTATTAGTGTTTTTATCATGGAAAGTTCCAATTATTTTAGTTTAATGTGAATTAAATCCTCTGATAGAATTAGAGCTGAAGGATAATTGGTATTTGATCTCATTATTAGCTTTTCTTGTAAAATTTTCGTAGACCACATGGACTGCCTTAGAGACATCTGGCAGTCAAGCCCTTCTGTAAGTGGGGAATACAGCATAGCAGGCCAGAGTGTGGTTGGTACAGGGAGGGCTGCAGCTAATGGATTAGGATAAACAGCACTGAACTGTCAGCAGGAACTTACCGCTATAGCAGATGTCCCTCCCTGTGATTACTTCAAGGGAAGATGAAAAGGAGATGGATCTGAGACCAGAAATGCTTCTCATACTCTTTGGTTTGTGTTTCTTTCTGTTTCAGTGATGACAGTATGGGCTATCAGTATCCATTCACTCTACGAGTTGTACAGAAAGATGGGAACTCCTGTGCTTGGTGCCCATGGTACAGGTAAAGAGACCTTCTGCAAAAGAAACATAGAATTTCAGCTTCAGATATTATACCTTTTTCGTAAGATTTCCAGTTTTGAGAAGTAATTGTGAATAATTAGAAGCTTAAAATAAACTTGGAAATTGTTCATTCATTTCTTCCTTGTGAGGGCAATAGTTAAATTTTGCTTTTGAGACTTAGCTTGTTTTATAAACTCTGAAGTCCACAACTTTTGATAAATAATTATTATTCTATATTTCTACTCCTTAAATATGTAAGTTTGACTATTCTGATCCCAGCAGAACATAGTTTACTTACTAGACTTTGCTGGAAGTCTGTTTATGGTTTTTAAAGCGTCATGGAGATTGATTAGTCATTGCTGTTCCAGCAGGAAAAGTGCCTGACAATTTTGAAGTCAACCTTTAGAGCTGTAATAGACTTACCAAACTAAGTCTAAAATAGACATGAACCATGATTCTGCCATGTCCTCTTCCCCACACATACTCCATAAACTTTTATATGCATTTATTTAATATACCACTTTACGAACAAGGAGATAGGTGTTGTTATACCAGATAAATTGTCCTACCTCAGAGCATTAAATAACTGAACTTGGAATTTTTTGAGAACTATATTATCTCAAATAACCAATTCCTGATCATTTAAATGCCATAAAACTCACATCTTCAGCCAGGTTCGGTGGCTCAGCCTGTAATCCCGTGCCTTTGGGAGGCTGAGGTGAGTGGATTGCCTGAGCCCGCGGGTTCATGACCCTCCCGGGCAGCGAGACCTCATCTCTACAATAAATCAAAAAATCAGCCAGGCGTGGTAGCGCATGCCTGTAATTCCGGCTACTTGGAAGGCTGAGGTGGAAGGATCGCCGGAGCCCAGCAGGCGAGGCTGCGGTGGCCGGGAGCAGCCACTGCACTCCAGTCTGGGCGACTAAGTGAGACTCCAACTCAAAAAAAAAAAAAAAAAACTCACATCTTCTTGTGTGTTAACAAATAGTTATCAAGTGCTTTGTAAAACCAAAGACTTGAGAAGATATAAGCATAATTCCCTAAGATATTAATGATCATTAATAAATATTCCTGACTGGGAGCTGTGGCTTATTCCTATAATCCACACACTTTGGGAGCCTTAGGAGGTAAGACTGCTTGAGGCCAGCAGTTCGAGACAGTCTAGGCAACATAGCAAGATCCCATCTCCACACAAAAAAAAGAATATTAGCTGGGTGCAGTGGCACACACCTATAGTCCTTGGGAAGCTGATATGGGTGTATCACTTGAGTACAAAGACTTTGAGTTTGCAGGTAGCTATGTTTGTACCAGTGAATTTAAGCCTGGGCAACAGAGTAAAACCCTATCTCTAAATAAATTTCCTACATTTATCAGTGTCTGAAGTTAGAAGCCCATGACAAATTTTGAAGCCCAAGAGGAAAGTAGAAAAGTAAGAAGGAAGAATATTTCTGATTAAGAAAATTTAGGACTGGGTTCGGTAACTCAGCCTGTAATCCCAGCACTTTGGGAGGCCGAAGGGAGTGGATTGCCTGAGTCCACAGGTTTGAGACTAGCTCGGGCAACTTGGCAAGACCTCGTCTCTACAATAAATTTTTAAAAAAAAATTAGCCGGGCATGGTTGCTTGCACCTGTAGTTCTGCGCTGAGACGGAAGTATCTCTGGAGCCCAGCAAGTCGACGCTGGGGTGGCTATGAGTGTGCCACTGCACTCCAGCCTGGGCAACAGAGTGAGACTCCAACTCAAAAAAAAGAAAAGAAAACTTAGATTCATTCATAATTATTTCTTCCTCTGGATTTTTCCCCATCTTCAGATTTTGCAGAGGCTGTAAAATTGATTGTGGGGAAGATAGAGCTTTCATTGGAAATGCCTACATTGCTGTGGATTGGGACCCCACAGCCCTTCACCTCCGCTATCAAACGTCACAGGAAAGGGTAAGTACTTAGGACCACCATACAGTGGTAGTTTTCTATGGGAAATTCCCCCCGGTTTAACTGTATTTTGCCATTTCTGTATTAGACAATTGAAATATAACCAGAAAAGCATTTATTAGCATTCTCATGGCACTTAATTTGTTGACATGTTTGCTGAATTTTTCCATTTTCCATTTTCTAGAGGTTGGGTAATTTATAAAGAAAAGAGATTATTTAGCTCGCTGTACTACAGCCTGGGAGGTTTAAAGGTATGACCCTGGCTTCAGTGATGCAGAGAAGAGCAAAGAGGAAACAGACATGCCAAGAGGGAAGACCAAACAGGATGAGGAACCTCACTTTATGACAACCTATTCTCTTGGAAACTAAGTTCTTGGAGTGAGAACTCATTACTGCAAGAATGGCACCGTGCCATTCATGAGGGATTCGCCCTCATATCTCAAACACCTTCCACTGGGCCCCACCTCCCAATACCGCCACACTGGGGATAAAATTTCAGCATGAATTTTGAAACAAACCATATTCAAACCATAGCAGGAATTAAATTTCAGAAATACTCGTAAGTAAATCTTAAAACAAAACTGGGCATAATTAAGAAGCTATAACCTGGCCATGATGCCCATAAACATCTCCCTGACCATTTGTTAAATATTATTGAAGTTGAAGCATTAGGTAACCACAATTATTTGGCTCAAATGCATCCCAGCAAGGACTGTAGCTGCTACCTTTAATAGGCATAGTGATTAGAAAAATTAGATAAAGGATTGAAATGTTTCAATATTGGATACATAAGCATGCATCTTAGTGTTCTTCTCAAGTCTCATTCTTCTTTTGCCACTTTCTGGCCTGAGCAATTTTGAAGTTTTGAAAATGTTACCTTAGAAAGAATTCTAGCTGAGCACAGTGGCTAATACTTGTAATCCCAGCACTTTGGGAGGCAGAGGCAAGAGGATTGCCTAAGCCCAGAGGTTTGAGACCAACCTGGGCAAGTTGGTGAGACCTCACCTCTACAATAAATCAAAAGAATAGCTGGGCATGGTGGCAGATATCTTAGAAGGCTGAGGCAGAGGGATCCCCTGAGCCCAGCAGGTCAAGGCTGCAGGTGGCCTTGAGCAGAGTAAGACTCCAACTCAAAAAATAAGAAGAAGAAGAAAAGGAAGGAAGGAATTCGAACTCCATACTTTAAAATGTTTGCCTCAGGCAGTTTTAATCAACCAAATATTGTTTGAAGGGTAGAGATACTAAGAATCTGATGGGGGGGTAAAAACAACAGATTCAAAGGAATTTCTTAAGTTACATGAAAAATTGTAGTGATTTTTGCATTTTTATGGCTCTTGATTGTTGGAAATTTGCTTCACTGTTTCTCAAAGCATTTCCTTTGGATAAGTTGGTAATGGCAATTGGCTTTTTTCTTTTTATGCTGTTGAGGAATGGGGAAACTACCAATTCTAGATTTAGTTCCCTATTTGTATCCCTAAAGATGCCCCCATATATCCTGAGGCTCCTGGCACTCTTTCTAGCCAGGCATGAATATAAATTTATGGATATTTGCCAATGATAGCTTACTGGCCAAAAGTTAAAGAAAGCTGAAGAGAAGTTAATGTTCTAGCTCATGCTCATTAGCAAGGTGATTCAGTTTCAGTCATACTTCCTTTGAAGAGATAAAATTTCAGCAATGGATAGATTCCTAAATCTTTGTCAGCAAACAATCTGACAGGACATTATTCTGACAAGACAAATCCTGTCAATGATGATAAATTATTTGGCTCTGTAAGTCTTTTCCCTTTTTTTTTTTTTGAGTTGGAGTCCCACTCCCTCGCCCAGACTGGAGTGCAGTGGCCGCTCCCGGCCACCGCAGCCTCAACCTGCTGGGCTCCAGCGATCCTTCCACCTCAGCCTTCTGAGTAGCTGGAACTACAGGCGTGCGCTACCACACTCGGCTAACTTTTGATTTATTGTAGAGATGAGGTCTCACCAAGTTGCCCAGGCAGGTCTCGAACCCGCAGGCTCAGGCAATCCACTCACCTCGGCCTCCCAAAGCGCTGAGATTACAGGCTGAGCCACCAAACCCAGCCTCATTTCCCCTTTTTAACAAGCCCAGTACACAATCTGAAAAATTTAGGAGGACATCCTGCTTATCAGGAAAAGGGCCTATGTGACATGTTAAATCTTACCCATTTCTGCTTTCAGTGATGCACTTAGGATTCCATGGAAACGAGGAGCTATTGAGATACCCTGCTTTGCTGGGGAGTGGAGCCATATGACTAATCTGGGCTCTTCCTACATGTGGTTTCTGCATGTGCTGAGAAAGTCATGTAGACAAAGGAGATCACCTTGATTTAAAATTGAGATTATTGATCACATGCTTTATTTTTTTATTCCAGTGATTTCCCTTCTAGGAAATAGGATACTCTGTAATCACTCTGCAATTTGCAGTTAAATGTTCATCACAGCATTTTTATTTATTTATTTATTTATTTTGAGTTGAAGTCTCACTCTGTCACCCAAACTGGAGTGCAGTGGCCGGGAGCATGTACCATCATGCCTGGCTAATTTTTTGATTTATTGTAGAGATAATATCTCGCCAAGTTGCCCAGGCAGGTCTCGAACCCGCAGGCTCAGGCAATCCACTCACCTCAGCCTCCCAAGGCGCGGGATTACGGGCTGAGCCACCGAGCCCAGCTAAATCCTGCTTTCTAAAATAAAAATAAAAATAATAGCATATACTGGAAAAAAATCTCTTCAGTATTAAAATAAAATACTGTTTAGGTAAAGGACAGAAGAAATCTGCTAACATTTTGACAATAGTTGCCTTGTATTAAGAATATAAAAGATTTCTGTGTCTTTTTACATTGTTCTCTGTTTTCTAAAATTTCTACACAAATATTGTATTTGGTAATAAGAAAATAAAGAGGCAGTTGCTGTTATTCTGTGTATTTGCTCCCTATTTGGACTTCTTATTCCTCAATAGAAAATTTAACTAGATAACTTCCTAGGTCGGTCTTTCTGTCTCCCTTTTTTTTTTAATTGGGGTCTCACTTTGTCACCCAGGCTGGAGACTCATCACCCAGCCTTGACCTCCCAGGCTCAGGCCATCCTTCACCTCAGCCTCTTAAGTAGCTAGGACTACAAGCATGCACTACCATGTCCAGCTAATTGTTTGGTCTTTTTGTAGACATGAGGTCTTGCTGTTTTGCCCAGGCTGTTCTTGAACTCCTGGGCTCAAGCAATCCTCCCACCTTGGTTTCCCAAAGTGCTGGGGTAACAGATGTGAGCCACCAAGCCCGACCTTTCTCTCTTTTTTAAATAGTCTTATAATGTATGAAAGCTATTACTTCATTACTTCTATGTTTTGTGTTAAAGATAAATCTTTACCTTGAAAAAAAAGAAGAGGGCACCTGTAAGTAATTTAGACAATTTAAATAATAGTAGAGAATCTGAGCATAGATTCTAAGAGGTAAAGGAAATCTATCATCTAAGGAAATTTTATTGATAAATAGAAATTATTGTCAGTCCACAAATATGTTTTTTATCAGTCTTCTTTCCTTCCTGCCTTCATCTAGCTCTATAGCCTGTTTCAATAAAAATCGACATTCTTTACTAGCTTGCTTAATTTGTGGTTGGCCATAAAACATTCCTGCTAGAGATAATAGAGATAATATTTAACTGGCTGTGAGAAAAGAATACTTCTGAATTTATTACACCTCTTTTTCTGCTTGTTCCAACAACCGTGACACAGCATGTTTTCTTTTGAATCATGTCAGTTTTTCCCTTAAGTGGCCAACTCAAAAGATGATGAAAGTTAGTGTTACCACAGAACTTGTGCTCAAAAAAGAAGTCTGTGGCTCAAGTTCAAACCAGATTTCCTTTTCTAAAAAAAAAAAAAAAAAAAAAATATTCCTCCAAGTTCCCCTTTGCAAATGAGTTATTTAGACTGGATGCTTATGCTTAATTGCATGATCAAACCCAACCTGGATAGTTTATAGGGACATTTGACAACTTTGTGACACGATCATCCTCTCCTGTAGGGAGAAACATCTTACCTGAAAATTTGTTCTAAACTGAATGTCCTGTGGCTGGGCTTGGTGGCTCAACCTGTAATCCCAGCACTTTGGGAGGCCAAGGCAAGTGGATTGCCTGAGCCTGCAGGTTCGAGACCAGCCCAGGCAATTTGGCGAGTCCTCGTCTCTACAATAAAAATTTTAAAAATTAGCTGGGTGTGGTAGTGCACACCTGTAGTTCCAGCTGCTTGGAAGACTGAGGCAGATGGATCGCCGGAGCCCAGCAGGTCGAGGCTGCGGTGACCGGGAGCGTGCCCCTGCACTCCAGCCTGGGCGACAGAGTGAGACTCCAACTAAAAAATTAATTTACTAATTAATTAAACTGAATGTCCTGAGCTGTGCCAATGAGTGATCCAGCAGCCTAGTGTTCCCATCATGAGTTTCAGGAAGGAAATATGGGAGAAATTGGCTCAGGCAAAGATAACTAGTTCACCTCTGGAAGAGAGAACAATAAGTGGGGTGATGGACATATATGCGACTTTTACCAGAAAGCGAGGCGGTCATTGTTGAACTTGTGGACAGGGCTCTTGCCTTGTAACACAAATATCTATTGTGTGAAGTCTCATGGTATCATTCATAGTCCTCATGCCTCTCCATCTTCCCATACATAATTGAGACAAATAGAAGGGTTCCAGCTCTGGGGTTCATGATTGCTTGTCAGGTGGCAGCCAGGAATGGGAGAGTGAAACATTCTTCCTTTTCTGTTGCATTCTAGGTCCTTTCTTTATTCTCTCCTCACCATCCCCAACATACATCTCTACACCCTTGCCCTTCCTTTGCTCTTCTTTCTTACACTTAGTTTCTCCTAGCTACAAAGCCTAGCTTGCTAGTTAACAGGACCCTGTGGTTTGAGTGGGGATTAGTGGCCTTCTCAACAAAGCAGCATGCTCTTTTGAGCTTGCTCTTTCTTTTGTTGCTCTCAGATAAAAGGCCCCATGAGGCAGGAGGCAGATAATTATATACATGGTATCCAAATAACACTGTTACATGGTGTCAATATGCAAATGAGTTGTATTCTGTCGAGTTTGATGCTCTGATGTGTTGCCTTCTCACAGTGAGCTTTTCTGTGCCCTTTTTTATTTCTTTTTTATTGTTTTTGGGGTTTTTTTGAGTTGGAGTCTCACTCTGTCGCCCAGACTGGAGTGCAGTGGCCACTCCTGGCCACCGCAGCCTCGACCTGCTGGGCTCTGGCGATCCTTCCGCCTCATCCTTCCAAGTAGCTGGAACTACAGGTGCGTGCTACCACGCCCAGCTAATTTTTTGATTTATTGTAGAGATGAGGTCTCACCAAGTTGCCCAGGTGGGTCTCGAACCCGCGGGCTCAGGCAATCCACTCACCTCAGCCTCCCAAGGCACCGGATTACAGGCTGAGCCACCAAGCCCAGCTTTTTTTTGAGTTGGAGTCTCACTCTGTCGCCCAGACTGGAGTGCAGTGGCCACTCCTGGCCACCGCAGCCTCGACCTGCTGGGCTCTGGCGATCCTTCCGCCTCATCCTTCCAAGTAGCTGGAACTACAGGTGCGTGCTACCACGCCCAGCTAATTTTTTGATTTATTGTAGAGATGAGGTCTCACCAAGTTGCCCAGGTGGGTCTCGAACCCGCGGGCTCAGGCAATCCACTCACCTCAGCCTCCCAAGGCACCGGATTACAGGCTGAGCCACCAAGCCCAGCTTTTTTTTGAGTTGGAGTCTCACTCTGTCGCCCAGACTGGAGTGCAGTGGCCACTCCTGGCCACCGCAGCCTCGACCTGCTGGGCTCTGGCGATCCTTCCGCCTCATCCTTCCAAGTAGCTGGAACTACAGGTGCGTGCTACCACGCCCAGCTAATTTTTTGATTTATTGTAGAGATGAGGTCTCACCAAGTTGCCCAGGTGGGTCTCGAACCCGCGGGCTCAGGCAATCCACTCACCTCAGCCTCCCAAGGCACCGGATTACAGGCTGAGCCACCAAGCCCAGCTTTTTTTTGAGTTGGAGTCTCACTCTGTCGCCCAGACTGGAGTGCAGTGGCCACTCCTGGCCACCGCAGCCTCGACCTGCTGGGCTCTGGCGATCCTTCCGCCTCATCCTTCCAAGTAGCTGGAACTACAGGTGCGTGCTACCACGCCCAGCTAATTTTTTGATTTATTGTAGAGATGAGGTCTCACCAAGTTGCCCAGGTGGGTCTCGAACCCGCGGGCTCAGGCAATCCACTCACCTCAGCCTCCCAAGGCACCGGATTACAGGCTGAGCCACCAAGCCCAGCTTTTTTTTGAGTTGGAGTCTCACTCTGTCGCCCAGACTGGAGTGCAGTGGCCACTCCTGGCCACCGCAGCCTCGACCTGCTGGGCTCTGGCGATCCTTCCGCCTCATCCTTCCAAGTAGCTGGAACTACAGGTGCGTGCTACCACGCCCAGCTAATTTTTTGATTTATTGTAGAGATGAGGTCTCACCAAGTTGCCCAGGTGGGTCTCGAACCCGCGGGCTCAGGCAATCCACTCACCTCAGCCTCCCAAGGCACCGGATTACAGGCTTGAGCCACCGAACCCGGCTCCCTTTTTTATTTCATTCAGATTTGACTGTATTTCAGTAATACTGTTTCTCCTCAATTCTGTGAAGTCTGCAGCATACTAATAATACCCTGTCTTTCTGGTTAAAAGTAAATGACTAACTCAGCACCTCTAGCTTGAGGGCCAGCTCACATGTAAACTATTTTGGGATTTCAAAAGTGTGAAATAAGCAAGCAATTCCTTGTTTATTCTTTTTTTTTTTTCTTTTTTTTTTTTTTTGAGTCGGAGTCTCACTCTTTAGCAGGAGTACTATGGCATGATCACAGCTCACCATAGCCTCAACCTCCTGGACTCAGGCCATCCTTCCGCCTCAGCCTCCAGATAGCTGAGACTACTGGCATGTGCCACTGTGCCTACGTTTTTAATTGTTTTTTTTTTTTTTTTTTTTTAAGACGAAGTCTTATTATGTTTCTTAGGCTGGTCTTGAACTCCTGGACTCAGGTAATCCTCTTGCCTCAGCCTCCCTAAGTGCTAGGATTATAGGCATAAGCCACTATGCCCAGCCTGTTTTTGTCATTTTGAAGCATTCAGAAATTTTTCAAGAAAAGCTATGGTCATATAAGGAATTCTGTCCAGCGTGTTACTGATGTCATATTTGTGAATAAATGTATAGATGCTGTATTTGCTTAGACTCGGGTCTGAGTTGTGCTTTCCTTTTCCTCATGTAGAGTAAGGTGTGGGTGAACGGCTGAGAGGATGATGCATAGCTAGATGACCATTTTAGATGCCCTCCACAACCCCCATTTCTCCTATTGCTCTACTGCAGGTGGTAGATGAGCACGAGAGCGTAGAGCAGAGTCGCCGAGCACAAGCCGAGCCCATCAACCTGGACAGCTGTCTCCGTGCTTTCACCAGTGAGGAGGAGCTCGGGGAAAACGAGATGTACTACTGCTCCAAGTGTAAGACCCACTGCCTGGCCACCAAGAAGCTGGATCTCTGGAGGCTTCCCCCGATTCTGGTATGTCACAGCCCTACCTACCTCTCAGAGAGCAGGAGTCTGGCACAAAGGAAAGAAGTCATGAACAAACAAATGTTCTTGTTATTTTGAAAATAAGACCCTGGCTCGGCGCCGTGGCTCAAGCCTGTAATCCCAGCACTTTGGGAGGCTGAGGCGAAAGGACTGCCTGAACTCAGGGTTCGAGAGCAGCCTGGGCAACTTAGTGAGACCTTGTCTCTACACTAAATCAAAAAATAAACTGGGTGTGGTAGCACGTGTCTGTAGTTCCAGCTACTTGGAAGATTGAGGTGTAAGGATCGCCTGAACCCAGCAGGTCTAGGCTGCAGTGGCCGTACTCCACTGTACTCCAGCCTAGGCAACAGAGTGATACTCCAACTCAAAGAAAAAGAAAAGAAGACCCTTCCTGCCACAGTGTTTAAAATACTTTTTCTATACAAGGTTTTTATCTTGAGCACAGAGATGAATTGTTCTACAAATGTTTGATAGTTCCTATTCCTAAAGAGCTTATAGCCTAGCAAGAGAGAAGTCATGTAGACCAGTAACTGCAGTTCAGTGCAGTGTGAGAAGCGCTGCCAGTAGTACAGCCTGGTGAGTTTGGACTTTGGGAGAGGGTGAAAGCGCTGCTGGCTCCATGGCTCTGTGGAGAGGAAGCTTTAGGCCAGCTCTTAGTAGAAGGGCAGCCAAGCCAGGAGCGTCCATTGCTCGCTGCACTTGTCACATGACTGGCACTCTAGGTTGAGTTGTGTGTGCACAAACACACCAGTGCACTGGGGCTTATGTGTTTTTTTAGATTTCATTCACCTCTGCCTTTTCCCTTGGATTAGGAGACTCTCCTATAGCTTGTCAGGAGAGTTTAAGGTGACAAATCCTCCTATTTATTTAAGATCAGTATAACTGTAAGGTACTAGTATATTTAACCAGACGTATGCATTTATATTTTTATCCTACCATTCTTTGAAACTGAATGTAGGTTTTTCTTTCCTTAGACTAGAATAGCTTCCCAGGGACTGATGCATAAGAAAGTAATATTGGCTGGGCTCAGTGGCTCAGTCTGTAATCCCAGCACTTTCGGAGGCCTAGGCAAGTGGATTGCCTGAGCCTGTGGGTTCAAGACCCATCTTGGCAATAACTCATCTCCACAATAAATCAAAAATTAGCTGGGCATGGTAGCGCGCACCTGTAGTTCCAGCTACTTGGAAAGCTGAGGAGGAAGGATCACTGGAGCCCAGCAGGCTGCGGTGACCGGGAACATGCTACTGCATTCCAGTCTAGGTGACAGAGTGAGACTCCAACTCAAAAAAAAAAAGTAATATTTATTAGCTAGTTCCACATATGGAAATTGGGGAAAGGGAAGAAGAGGGCAGGGAGGGCAGACTTAGGAACAAGGTAGGTGGGGAGGAGAGGCGAGTCTTTCTTTTGAATTGAGGCATAATTACCTTAAATGCTAGATTTCAAATGTCCAGTTTAATTAATGTTGATAATTGTTATACTCATGTAGCCATCACATAAAACACATCATGGAATAGAGACCTTTGTAAAAAACCATATTTTTGAGGTCTTAAAAGAATAATGAAGAGTAAATGTTAATGTTTACATTCCTGAATGTTCATCTACCTGAACATTCATATATATATATATTAGATCTGGGTTTTTCATGTAAATTTTGTACCTTCAGAACCCTTTAACGCAGATGTTTTCTACCTTTTCTCCAGATTATTCACCTTAAACGATTTCAATTTGTAAATGGTCGATGGATAAAATCACAGAAAATTGTTAAATTTCCTCGGGAAAATTTTGACCCTAGTGCTTTTTTGGTACCAAGAGACCCAGCTCTCTGCCAGCGTAAACCCCTCACACCCCAGGGGGATGACCTCTCCGAGCCCAGGGTTCTGGCTGGAGAGGTGAAGAGAGTGGATGCCCAGAGCTCAGCTGGGGAAGAGGATGTGCTTCTGAGCAAGAGCCCCTCCTCGCTCAGTGCAAACATCGTCAGCAGCCCAAAAGGTGAGGCGGCCTGGGGAACTGATGAAGCTTTCTAGAGATCCTGGGATACTACATATTTCTCTCTGTCTTCTGCTTTGGAGCATCTACTTGGTGGAGTGGAAGGAACCTATCTGGAATCTGACCTATCTATATTTGAATTATGTGACTTTTAGCAAGAGATACTGCCTCCCTTAATCTGTTTTCTCATCTGTAAAATGGAGATGATACCAAGTTGACAGAGTGGGGATTTGATATATCAAGAGTGAAGCACTTGACATAATGCCTGATTTATGCTAAACATGAATAGTAGTTGTCATCCTTGTTCCCTTACAGGAGAGGTTCTTAAAGTCTAGTGTGGGAACCCTTAGGGGACCTTGAGACCCTTTCAGGTGGTCTGGAGGATCAAAACTATTTTCATTAAAAATACTAAGACAATATATGTCTTTTTACTTTTATTCTCTTACAATGTACAGTGGAGTCAGAGACTACATGACTTGGGGTGATATTGTGCTTATGTACTGCTTTTTTTTTTTTTGAGCTGGAGTATCACTCCGTCTCCCCGACTGGAGTGCAGTGACATGCTCCTGGCCACCGCAGCCTCGCCCTGCTGGGCTCCAGCAATCCTTCCACCTCAGTCTTCGAAGTAGCTGGAACTACAGGCGCATGCTACCAACCCGGCTAGTTTTTGATGTTTTGTTGAGATGCAGTCTTGCCAAGTTGCCCAGGCGGGTCTTGAACCCACGGGCTCAGGCAATCCACTCACCTCGGCCTCCCAAAGCAC
>NW_007072182.1:359963-363382 GCF_000164805.1 Carlito syrichta
ATCTTTTTTTTTTTTTTTTTTTTGAGTTAGAGTCTCACTCTGTCATCCAGGCTGGAGTCACGGCCACCTCAGCCTCAACCTGCTGGGCTTAGGCAATTCTTCCACCTCAGCCTTCCAAGTAGCTGGAACTACAGATGCATGCCACCACACCCGGCTAATTTTTGTTATTTATTGTAGAGACAAGGTCTCACTAAGTTGCCCAGGCTGGTCTCAAATCCCTGAGCTCAGGCAGAGGCAGTCCTCTCACCTCAGCCTCCCAAAGTGCTGGGATTACAGGCTGAGCCACCGCACCCAGCCCAGTAAAATTCTTTTAACCAAATGTTCTGCCTGGCACAGTGACTCACACCTGTAATTCCAGCACTTTGGAAGGCAGAGGCAGGAGGATTGCCTGAGCTCAGGTTAATTTCTTGGCGAGACCTCGTCTCTACAATAAATCAAAAAATTAGCCGGGCATGGTGGTGCATGCCTATAGTTCCATCTACTTGGAAGACTGAGGAAGAAGGATCACCTGAGCCTAGGAGATCATGAGCGTACCACTGCACTCCAGTCTGGATGGCAGAGTGAGACTCTGACTCAAAAAAAAAATGTTTTAGGGATCCTCAATAATTTTAAGAGCATAAAAGAGGGTAGGGGACTATGTCAAAAATGTTGAAGACCTGCTGACTTACAGGATTTTTGTGAGAGGTAGAGATAATAGAGAAAGAGAATTCCTAGTACAATAAGTACTTAATAAATGGTGGTCATATATTTTTGCATAGTTTTACAAAGGAGAAGACTATATGTTTGTAAAACACCCAATAATTATACTGTTTTGAAGTGAAGCTGACATAAATCACCTTTCTGCTGTTTTCTAAGCCCCTGCAGCATACTTTATATTTTCAGAACATTGTTGCCTAGAGGGACTTGGCATTGAGGAAGACAAAAATGTAACTTACTGGCTACATAATAGGAACTAAAAAGTCATGACTCTCCTGGTCTTTACCTTTATGTGTACATTTGTGAAGTCAGTTTCAAAGTTAGCATTTGGTGACTAGCTTAACTTGTGGTGTTAGGATTTATGACTCATTCCTTCTCTCCTTTCCCAGGTTCACCTTCTTCATCAAGAAAAAGTGGAACCAGCTGTCCCTCTAGCAAAAACAGCAGCCCTAACAGCAGCCCACGGACCTTGGGGAGAAGCAGAGGGAGACTCCGGCTACCCCAGATTGGCAGCAAAAATAAGCTGTCAAGTAGTAAGGAGAACTTGGATGCCAGCAAAGAGAATGGGGCTGGGCAGATCTGTGAGCTGGCTGATGCTCTGAGTCGAGGGCATATGCTGGGGGGCAGCCAACCTGAGCTGGTCACCCCTCAGGACCACGAGGTGGCTTTGGCCAATGGATTCCTTTATGAGCATGAGGCGTGTGGCAATGGCTACGGCAGTGGTCAGCTTGGAAACCACAGTGAAGAGGACAGCACTGATGACCAAAGAGAAGATACTCGTATTAAGCCTATTTATAATCTATATGCAATTTCGGTAAGTGGTTTTTGTGTAGTTTTCAAAGAGTGGTCTGCACTTCTCAGTGGTTTTTTCACTTGTCTTCATTTATTCATCAGTAAGCATTGTTTTCAGGTCCTGCTTATTTCCTAGGCTAGGCATTGAACTTGGTGACAAAGTTAACATAGAAATCCTGACCTTTTGGATAGAATCTATGGAGCTCACAGTGTTACACAGGATATAGTTATATAATTATTATAAATGGAGTCACAGGTTCAAGACATTAATAGTTGTGTGTTCCCAAGAAAGTTTTACTTTCTAAAAAATAATTACAATTGCCGGGTTCGGTGGCTCAGCCTATAATCCTGTGCTTTGGGAGGCTGAGGTGAGTGGATTGCCTGAGCCCACGGGTTCGAGACCCATATGGGCAACTTGGAGAGACCTCATCTCTGCAATAAATCAAAACAAAAAATTAGCCAGACATGGTAGCACATGCCTGTAGTTCTAGCTCCTTGGAAGGATGAGATGGAAGGATTGCTGGAGCCCAGCAGGTTGACGCTGCGGTGACCAGGAGCGTGCCACTGCACTCCAGTCTGGGTGACAGAGTGAGACTTCAACTCAAAAAAAAAAAAATTGCAATTATAAAATTGTATGAATATACAAGATTTGGAGCTTATGACTTTTTAAGTTTTTTTGTTCATTTTGTTTTTAGAAAAAATTAGAGGCTTCCAAAGCACTCATCTCACTCTGTCATCTAGGTTGTAGTGTAGTGGCATGATCACAGCTCACTACAGCCTTGACCTTCTGGACTCAAGTGTCTGGAGAAGCTAGGACTACAGGCGTGCATCAGTCACCACACTTAGCTAATTTTTTAAATTTTTTGTGCAGATAGTCTTGCTGTGTTGCCCAGGCTAGTCTTGAACTCCTGGCCTTAAGCAGTCCTCCCACCTCTGCCTCCCAAAGTGTTGAAATTACAGATGTGAGCCACCATGGAACATTTTTTTCTTAACCACCCATGTGATCAATGTTTTCCTGCTCAGATCCTGGTGCTATGCTTTAGCCATAGTACAATTAACTACTAATGTACCCCTCCTCTCTTCTCTCTTACAGTGCCATTCGGGAATTCTAGGTGGGGGCCATTATGTCACTTATGCCAAAAACCCAAACTGCAAGTGGTACTGTTACAATGACAGCAGCTGTAAGGTAATCATTTCTCAATCTTTGTGTGTTTTTTTTACATTAGAAAATATAGTTTATTTAGAAACAAGAAAGAGAGACGAGAGAGGGGATAGAGATTCACCTCCCCAAGGTAGGGAAGAGGTCCAAAGCTCCATTCTCAATCTTTGAATGAAAGTTAGAAACAGAATGTCAACAGATCTGGGGAACATTTGTTGAAATAATGGACTGTCTCCTAAATAGGAAATTGATGTTTTTATTAGGGTCAGTATGTAGATGATATCAGTATTAAGAGAACAAAAGTGATGGGATGAAAAATGAGGGAAAAGAAGGTATTAGTTAATGAGAAAAAGTTCTTGTCTTTTGAATTGTTAAAATTTGATGGGAGTCAGGCACAGTGGCTCAGACCTGTAATCTCAGCACTTTGAGAGGCGGGGGCGAGAGGAATGCCTGAGCTCACAGGTTCAAGACTAGCCTGAGCAACATGGCAACACTTCTCTACAATAAATCAAAAAGTCAACTGGGCATGGTGCCACATGCCTGTAGTTCCAGCTACTTGGAAGGCTGAGGCGGAAGGATCACCAGAGTCCAGCAGATTGAGGCTGCTGTGGCAGTAAGTATGTCACTGCACTCTAGCCTGGGTGACAGAGTGAAACTCTGACTAAAAAAAAGGGAGAGAATTTGATGGGGTTTTGGGGGGGTTTTTTTGTTGTTTTTTATTTTTTATTTTTGAGTTGGAGTCTCACTCTGTCACCCAGACTGGAGTGCAGTG
>NW_007072182.1:363631-373498 GCF_000164805.1 Carlito syrichta
CCGCGGGCTCAGGCAATCCACTCACCTCGGCCTCCCAAAGGCACGGGATTACGGGCTAAGCCTGTAATCTACAGTCAAAATATTTTCCCCAAAACAAATATCAGAAGTAATAGGACTCATTTTAGGGGCAGATGTGAGACAGCCAAAATAGCTTATTAGAAGCAATTAGATTTAGTATTTAGAGAAGGTTGGTCTTCCTTTCTTGGGCAAAGACTTAGAGCCAGCAGAGTGATAGCTTTTTGTTAAAGGTTTCTCTTGCCCCTTTAGGAACTTCATCCTGATGAAATTGACACCGACTCTGCCTACATTCTTTTCTATGAGCAGCAGGGGATAGACTATGCACAATTTCTGCCAAAGATTGATGGCAAAAAGATGGCAGATACAAGCAGCATGGACGAAGACTTTGAGTCTGATTACAAAAAGTACTGTGTGTTACAGTAAAGCTACCACTCTGGCCACTAGACAGTCCAGTAGTGAGGGAGATGACTCCTTGTAGCTGACATTTGGCAAAAGCATCACTGAAAGGCAAACTAATTGTAGTTATTTTATCCTGTGACCCTGAAGCACAAAATAAAAATCCTAATTAAAATAGTAGTTAACTTTAAGAGTAGTAATAATTTTGTTTTGGTGTCTCATACAAACTCTCGATAGAGAAATTTCAGGCAGATCCCACCATTAGCCTGTAAACAAAAAGGTTTGGCACCAGCCACCTGGGACCAAATAAGAATTAAATTGTGCTTGTCCAGATATGAACAAATATGTAGTGAGTATAGAGTTTACCAATAATCGTAACAAAATACTAAAGATTTCCTTGGAGTCAAAGTAAAAAACAAATGATAGTGTTGTCTGAAGACGACATGATATGCTACCTCCTTTTTCCTGAAGTTTTATTCCATTATATTGACAAGATTGGAGAAAGCAAGATCATGAAGCTGTGCAAATGATTGTTAAGGCATAAACGAAGATTTTTTTAATTTATTTTTTAAACCATTTCCCTGCTCTTTCTATGTCTTTCTTGCTTTTTGTTTTTGTTCTTGTGTTTGTGTTTGAGACACAACCAGTCATTGGTGGCAGAGACATAATAGTGGTCAGTCCAAAAGAACGAGTCTCTTAAGAGCTATGTGCCTTCCACCCAGGGCTTTGGTTGGGAAACCCAGTGGAAAGAAAAAGCATCCTGGGAAATCCAGTTAAACAGCCTTCCTGAGGAGGCATCTTACTTTTAGGATACTTCAAGTATCCACAGAAATGTATATCCCCCCACTGCTGAGAGTGTCGTGGTAGTTGCCAATATTTGTACCATCTCCACATGCACATGTTGCACAGAGAGCTTCTGGGAAGGTAAGCAGCATCAAAGCTAGATAGGGTTTCACAGCTAGTGGTTGTTTTTTCCTGTTTGTTTTGCACTTTAAAAAAGAGATAATACATGCAAATGAACTTACTTGTTTGTATTTGATGGCTGTAAGGGCTATTGGGGTATTTTCCCCATCATATTAAATTTTAAAATAAAACACATCCAAAACATTGATAGTTCATAACATTTTAATGAAATTGGTGGTTTTAGAAAGTAAACTTTTATTTTGTTTTATTTGCATGTCCATTTTTTTTTATTTTGATACTTGTTTTTTTAAAAAATATTTTACAGTAGTCATCAAATGTTGCTGCTTTGCTTACTTTATTTTTTCCTCTGGATTATTCAAGACTGGAACAAACGTATAAGTGTTATTTATTTTAGGTAGCATTTTTTTCCTGTGTTGTTTTTTAAATATATATTCAAAGAAATGATTCACCATATTTTTGGATTTTGTTTATTCATCTAGACCCTGCAAGTTGATTCTCATTAATTATCAGATTCCATTACCCTCTCCCCCTTCTAAGTAGTCATTACCAGTGTAATTAAGCATTTGTGTCCTGATAGCTGAGGCCAGTATCTATCTAGTTCTTCTCAGAACATTTGGAAAGGTCGTCTCAAATGACTACCTAAGTTGAAATTCTTTTCAGAAAAAGAATATAATTGCAAATAGGAGGGAGTGGCCTAAATTGTATAATGTAATAAAGCCAGACAAAATGCATACTTTATAGTTTGAAGATTTTCAGTATGTAAAATCTGCCCATTCCTTACCTGGACATGTCCCGTTAAAAAGTGGAGGATTTTAAATAATTTCTTTACAGATATTTTATTTAAGCAGGTAGCACAATCTACTAATGTTGTTTGATCTGTGTTTGTTATACTGGTTGTAATTAATTTTTTAATTCATGAACTAGCAGAAAATCTATTAAATTAACTATTAACTACATTCACCTTGTAAATTACTGTATAAAACTTGTTGACGATGCACTGACTTTAGAAAGATGTTAATGTACATAAATAGAGTGTAAATAAAATAGTGTTGATGTACTGAAATATGAACTGTATAAAAAAGTATTGGTAATTGTATATGGAGTGTACCTGTTTATCTGTAACTATTATCCCAACAAATTAAATACTGTGGATGCCTTTATGTGCTGTTTTTCCTCTTACAAGTAAATGCAAAAAGTCAAATTCTCCAACCTTTCTCTCTGTGATCCTGTTTTTTTTATTCTCCTACTTGAATAATGCCTGTCTGATTTACAGAGAGGATGCTCTGTCTCTCAGGGAAGAGAAACTGTAGAGGGTAGAACAAGATAGCTGCAGGACCAGGTGAATTTGATTTAATAGTGGCTCAATCTTTTTTAGAAAATTATTGTGGGTGGGGGAAGGGTAGAGGGCAGGTGGTGAACTGAAATTGGTAGGGGAGGTCTTACAGTTGGTTTGGTGTAGATTAGAAGATTAGGTGAAGAGAAGAAAAATGTCTCATTTGTATAATATTTTGAAATGACCCTGTGTTTCTAAGAGGCACTGAGAAACCAGGGAAGTCCCAGGTTATCTGTCTGGGAGATCTCCAAGGAGGCCCTTGGCAGTGTTGAGAAGAGATAAAGATTGATGGCTAGAGATCCTGTAACTTCAGCCCATTTGTTTACCTGTAAAATAAGAATACCTAGGCCAGGTGTGATGGTTTACACCTGTAATCCCAGCACTTTGGGAGGTGGAGGCGAGAGGACTGCCTGAGCCCAGGGGTTCAAGACCAGCCTAGGCAATTTGGTGAGACCTCATCTCTACAGTAAATCAAAAAATTAGCTGTGTGTCGCACATGTGGTTCCAGCTACTTGGAAGGCTGAGGCTGAAGGATCACCTGAGCCCAGCAGGTCGAAGCTGCAGTGGCCGTGAGCATGCCACTCCACTGCAGCCTGGGCTACAAGAGTAAGACTCCAACTCAAAAAAAAAAAAAAAAAATTAGAATACCTAACACTCAGGTGTATAAGAAGCAAATGAGATACATCAATGCCTGACACAATTTCTTGGTAAGTGCCCAAGTCCTATCCCCATGATACTCAATCCTGTTTTACAAAGAAGGTTTTAAGAAAAAAATCTTTGTTACACTGACACTAAGAGTTGAATAGCTCTCTGTTCACATTCTCCAGAAAACAGAAATATACTTGTTTAAGGAAAGGAACAAACAAAATAGATCCACAAAATCAAAACATTAAGCACAGCTCCTAACATGCCCATCTTAGGAGATAGTGTCTTTCAAAGGCTGTCTTTAAAAGGCAGCTGTGGTAGGACCAGCTTCTGGGATAGGCAGGCGTTTTGTTTTAGCTTCTGAGTGGCCCCAAAAGAATGGTATGAGATAGGTCTTCCGCCTCCCAGCCTCTCTGGCCGAAGGTGGCGATTCCACACAGAGCCTCTCCACCACTTGGTGGCATTGCTCACTCTGGCTTCTTTCTTACGGACACCATTGAAGTAGGTGATTTGCCCCTTTTTCATGACTCTTTTGAAGGTTGAATATACAGTTTTACTGGGACGAACCAGAATGTGTAACTTGGGGAGCAGGAATCCCAGTTTTTCTTGGTGATGTACCAGCAGGTTTCTTAGTGTTAACAACACAAAGTTAGAAATGCACATACCTCTGTGATCAGAGACCTATGCAGGACAGAGCAACAAAAAGAGGCCTTTTAGGTTTGCCAAACTTCCTGACCTGTAGGAAGCAAGATAGATAAGAGTGCAGCAGTCACAAACTCAGACCTATAAGGACCAGATTGGGAAGGGATGTAAGAGCTAGACTGACCATGGATGAGAGTGGGAAGTAACAGGGACTGTGGTGAGTTCTAGCAACATGTCCATTGAAAGCTCCATCTGAAGCCTCTGATTGTTGCCATGCAGGAATGTAGGCCCCAGTGTTAACCAGGTCTTTTTTTGTCCTAAAGAGAAGCCAGAATCCAGATATTAATACAAAATATCGAATTTAGACGTGTTGGTAATTTTTTTACATTTTAAACATTGTATGGATTAAATAAAAACTTATCTGCAAGCCAGGTACAAGCCACCAGTTCATGCCCTCTGATAAGTTGAAAGGTAATGGACTTTGAGCCCATCATGTCAGAGGTCAGATTCTAGCTCTGCTGTTACAACAGTTGAGAACTGAAACAAGTTCCCAGATTTCTCAGGCCCAATGAAGATGCCACTTTATTTCCAAAGGTTATTAATAGAAACAGGTCATGTACGTAAATAGGCACAGAGCTTGGCACCTATTAGATACTCAGGAGCAGGAGTCTTGACAACCCCCTCCATTAAGAACTGGACCCCATAGCAGAAGGTGGAGGTTGAGGGGCAAGTGGAGCTCCATCTCCTGTCAGATCAGTGGCGGCATTAGATTCCCATAGGATCTCGAATCCTCTTGTGAACTGCAAGGGATCTGGGTTGCAGGCTCCTTATGAGAATCTCATGCCTGATAATCCCCCACCTTGTCCACAGAAAATTACCTTCCACGAAACCAGTCTCTGATGCCAAAAAGGTTGGAGACAGCCTCTAAAGAGTATTCTTCTTTTACTTGGAAAAACAATGCAGGTATATTACAATAATGTTATGATAAAGTTTTGTCAGTCAAGAGGCACACAGCTAAACACGTGGTGAGCACCTACTATGTACAGAGCTCTGTGCTAAGTTCTCAGGGCGGAAGTTTCCAACCTGGCAATCCATCAATATCTTCAGAATCAACTAGCAGTTTGTTGAATATGGTGAATCCAGAGACCCACCCATATCACACCTATGATCTGTGCCTATTTACACTGAGATTTATGAGATCATCTTCCCCCATGCAGTCTAAGATTCTGCATTTTAATAAGTGTCTCAGAGGAGATTCTTTTGCCGCCAGTTCTTACTGGTCTGGAGATTGGTCATTTACGGAAACCACTGTTCTGGGGAATGAATCATTTCCAGTCTAAGGAAAGATGATATACATATGCACACATGTGAAGAGGAGTGATAGTAATTAACCAAAAGCTAACTAGACATAATTGCCTCTGATGAATTACTGACTGAGGACATAAGACAGCAGGCTATTGACAAAGTGCTTGGGAAAAACAAAATGGAAAGAGAAGTGAACTGTGCCACCAAGCAAGATCAGGATTCTGTTGTCAGAAGAGTAGAGTGCAGCTTAGTAGTTTAGATAGACGAGGGAGCAGGGGCAGGATCCAGGTGGTATGTTCCAGAGGCAGTGCAGGCCCGTTTGTGTTGAGTTGAAGGTGTATGGGGAGCAAAGCAGAAGAGAAGGCAGGAACCATGTTCTGAAGGCCTTTGAAGGTCAGACCGATTACAGTGAAAGTGTTTCAAGCATTTTGGTGTGGTTGCAAAACGTTTTCGTATGGTTAGCATAAGTATGTACTAATTTATTTTAGATGATTCTATCATACATTTTGTTTGCTCTAATTTAACTTTTTCGTATACACAATCCACTTTTGCTGGAATTTCTCTTGATAATGAACTTTAGGCCTTACCACAAGCCCAAGAGGAACGCACAGGTGGATGCCAGGCTTGAGGGACTCCAAGAAGACACAAGTGGAGGAGAAAGAAAACTGTCGTTGGTGGGGAGGGTACCTAGAAGAGCTCTGGAAAGGGAGCAACCATGCCAGAAAAAGGAGCCCCTGCATAGCTGAGTGCATGCAGCCTGTGAAGGAGAGATGGATTTGTTTGGCGTTTTCTCCCTGGCCCTGGGGCGAGGGGGCGGGGCTTCTCTGCGGATTGGATAGTTTTTTTCAGTGCACCCTTTAGTTCTCCATAGTAGGATCTTCTGGTGCTGATGGCTAAACCCCATGCCCTTGGAGATTACAAATCTGGCAGAAAGAGGGAGATTTCCATACTGGGGATCAGCAGGGAGCTTCCCGGAATGGAGTAGGAGATGCCTGTAATCATCGTCAGAGGCTGCTGGAGGCCCAAGTTCAGAGCAGTCATCAGCTAACGCAATGACTCGAGGAGGCCCAGTCCACAGTGTTTGCTCTGCACCTTGGAGAATTGTATGATCTTGGCAGGTCACATGCCTTCTCTGGGCCTCAGTTCCTCTTGTGACTAATGAGGAGGTGCATTAGGTCAGTGGTCTTCAGCTTTTATTTTGAAACATCGGATCCAGACCCTTTCTCCCAACCATATTTTACCTGAAGGACCCCGGTTCAAGCAGGTGAGGTTGGCATTGGCTCTGGTTGAAGTGAGGGTGGGGCACAGGGTGCTGCCTGTGCAACCTCTGGGCTCTAATCAAGATGTTCTCTAAAGTGCCTTTCAAGCCGGGTGCAGTGGTTCACGCCTATAATTCCAGCACTTTGGGAGTCGGAAGCGAGAGGATTGCCAGAGTCCGGGGGTTCAAGACCAGCTTGGGCAACTTGGCAAGACCTGTCTCTACAATACATAAAAATTAGCCAGATGTGATGTCACGCAACTACTTGGAAAGCTGAGGTGGAAGGATCGCCTGAGCCCAGCTGGTCGAGGCTGCAGTGGCCATGAGTGTGTCCTTGCACTCTAGCCTGGGCAACAGAGTGAGACTCCTACTCTAAATAAATAAACAAATAAATAATAAGGTGCCTTTCACCTCTAAGCATTCAGAAAGCCAATCACACAGTGTCCAGGAGCACGTGAGGAGCTCCCAGCAAACTGTCCCCAGTAAAAAGACTTAATAGTGCTCCCAGAAAAGCACGCTCATCAGATACAAGGAACCATGGTGGCAACAGGGTGGGCCTATCCAAAGGCCATTCTGCTACTCCCAATATCTATGCGGGGGAGGAATGCCAGCCAACTAGGGTAAAGGCTGGTCAACCTCCCTCCTTGTAGAGACCACAGGTCTCACCTGAAGCAGGCAGCCTGCTGCCTGATCTCTGTCCTGGGGATTGGGTTCTGCAGGGAGCCAGCTCCGGGACCTGTGGCCTTTCATTGTTGTGCCAACTGGAGAAAGTTGCTGCTGCCACTCCTTGTTTACAGAGGTCCCTGCAGCTTGGAGTTGCAAATAAACATCCTCTCACTTTGAGAGAGATGAGGAAGTAGAAGACCGAGTTTATCACTCATTCATCAGATGTTTATTGAGCATCTACTATGTGGCTTAAAGGGTAGTCCTGGGCTTGGAACTGGAAGAAAAGCCAGAGAGGACACTTGGACATTTAGTGGACTTCTAGTTGCCAGACCCCATGCAATACCTATTACATACCTCATTTAATGCTCACCACAGCTCTAAGAGGGTTGCATTATTATTCCTTTTTATAGATAGGAAGCTGAGACCCAGTGAGGTTAAGTCACTTGCCCATGGTGTCACCGATGGAACGTTTCTGAGCTGGATTCAAATCCAGGTTAATCCGACTGCTTCTGTGGCACTCCCACTTACCCTGACCTGGAGTGTGTGATCCACCACTTAGCCACTCCTGGCAAGACAATAGTCACCCTGCGCTTCAGTGGCCTCATCTTTTACAAGGGATAAGGGTCACCATGACCCCTGACTACCTTAGAGGTCATGATGAACAAGGAATGAGAAAGTGAATGTGAAACCCTTGCAACCAAGAACACTTGTGCAAATGCAGAGTAACGTTGCATTAGGGAAGGAAGTGGGTGTCCTCAAAGCAGCTCCTCCTCCTGTTCCTGGAAGATGAGACACCCTCTGGTGCAAGTAGCCATGCAGGCCTCTTGACGGAGACTGACGTCTCTTTACTCTAATGGCCCAGGGACCTTAGAAGCTGAACAGAAGGAGAAAAGGGGAGAAGATGGGGACATGGGGCTAAGGAGGGAAAAAGAGAGGACTCTGGGTTGGGTCAAGCCAGGTCTCTAGCGCCAAAGTGGACTTTGGAGTGTCAGATAGTATCAGAGATTTAGCAGGGATGGGATGGTTTTATTTATTCAGAGTCTGGCTTAGAAGACAAGGGTCAATTGAGCTGTTCTTGGGAAGGCAGCCACCAACCACTACAACCATGAGAATCCTGTGCTCCCCACAGGCTCCCTGACACACTGGTCTCTCTGACTATGCTTCACCCACTGAGGACAATACCTTGCCCCCTAAACTGGGGCCTTTTCCTTCCTGGCCTTTCCTGGGGAGGGAGACAGAACAATTGAGCCTGACCATTTATCCCCAGGTGTTTGCTCCCCGGTAGCGGCGGCTCTAAACTGAATACCACATGTCTATCCGGCTGCCATGGCAGGCTTATCAACAACAAGCAGACTCCTCTTCCTGCCTCTCTCCTGCATCCGTTCAGTCCTGACTGCTGAGTTCCAAAGACGCAGCCCATCGCCTTTTCCCTGGGTTGATGAGACCAGCTTTGGTTGTCTCACCTCTCCCCTTTGATGGTATTGGAAATGCTGGGTCTTGACCAGAAGCAGTGACTCACCTTTGTAATCCCAGCACTTCGGGAAGTTGAGGCGGGAGAATCACTTGAGGCCTGGAGTCCAAGACCAGCCTAGGCAACATAGTGAGACCCCATCTCTACAAAAGTTTTAAAAGTTAGCCTGGCATGGTGGTATACACCGATAGTCCTAGCTACTTGGGAGGCTGAGGCTGTAGTGAACTCTTTTTTTTTTTTTTGAGTTGGAGTGTCACTCCATCACCTAGGCTGGAGTGCAGTGGCACACTCACCACCACCCTATCATCAACCTGCTGGGCTCAAGCGATCCTTCCGCCTCAGCCTTCCAAGTAGCTGGAACTACAGGCATGCACTACCACGCCCGGCTAATTTTTTTTTTATTGTAGAGACGAGGTCTCGCCAAGTTGCCCAGCTGTTCTTGAACCCGTGGGCTCAGGCAGTCCCCTCACCTCGAACCCCCAAAGTGCTGGGGTTACAGGCTTGAGCCACCGCACCCGACTTGCAGTGAGCTCTTATAGAATCATGATGTTGTACCCCATCCTGGGCAAGACCTTGTCTCTCTAAACTCAGGGGCTAGGGCAGAGGCTAGCCTCTGCTGGAGATGCACATAAGCTATCAGTGCAAACACGATTACAGACATTGCCTCATCCATGCTCTTGCAGGCATGGTGCTGATGCTGCCACTTCCAGGGGGGTGGGGACATTTGGGCAGTGCAGCAGACCCTGGATGCTGATGTTTCTTTTCAAGTTAGTTATGAGGTTTGAATTTTCTTCCAAATTTATGCTGGTTATTTCCCCCAGAGTCCAAATTAGGCACGATTGGTTTCTCTCTCTCTCCCTCTCTCTCTCTCTCTCTACCCCCCCCTTTCTCCCTCTCTCTCTCTCTCTCTCTTCCCCCCTCTCCCATTTGCCACTTATATGTCTGACCAAGGCCTTCCATCTAGGATTTACAAGGAATTCAAACGTGTTGAAAAGAAAAAAAAAATCCCCATTACAAAGGGGGTGAAAGATAGGAATAGACAGTTCTCAAAAGAAAACATATGAGCAACCAACAGATACATGAAAAAATGCTCAGTCTCGCTAGTTATGAAAGAACTGCAAATTACCACTACACTGAGATACTACCTAACTTCAGTCAGGATGGCTATTATCAGTGACTCACAAAACAACAGATGCTGGAGAGGATGTG
>NW_007072182.1:373518-381056 GCF_000164805.1 Carlito syrichta
CTCTCCCCCCCCCCCTTTGTAGCTACATCTCAGTTTGGAATGAGGTCTAGCTTTTTTCGTGCTGTTTAGAAACACACAAAATTCAAACTTTGGAAGAAAATTCAAACTTCATAACTGACTTGAAAAGAAACATCGGCGTCAAGGGCCTACTGCACTGCCCAAATGTCCCCACCCCCCTGGAAGTGGCAGCATCAGCACCATGCCTGCAGGAGCATGGATGAGGCAATATGTCTGTAATCGTGTTTGCACTGATAGCTTATGTGCATCTCCAGCAGAGGCTAGCCTCCGCCCCAGCCCCTGAGTATCACCACGTTGTGTGCCGGCTGTGTTTTCCAGGCCACAGCAGCCTAGGGTTCAGTGAATGGTCGCTCACTGTAATGACTCAGTTTTCATTGCATCTGAACCCTTACCCCCTTGCAAAATCTTACCTCATACCCAGCAAAGACCCATTTTTCCTTTAAATATTGATGTCAAGTTTGGGTGCAGTGGTTCATACCTATAATCCCAGCACTTTGAGAGGCCGAGGTAACAGGATTGCCTGAACCTATGAATTTGAGACCAGTCTGGGCAACTTGGTGAGACCTCATCTCTACAAAAATCAAAAAATTAACTGGGTGTGGTGGAACATGCCTGTGATCCCAGCTACTTGGAAGGTTGAGGTGGAAGGATCACCTGAGCCCAGCAGGTGAAGGCTGTGGTGGCCATGAGTGTGCCATGCACTCCAGCCTAGGTAACAGAATGAGACTCTGACTCAAAATGTATATTGATGTCAGAAGGTGTCTCTGGAGGGTAGAGTGCTTTCAGCTGCCACATGGTGTCCAGGGTACAGGACTGACTGATCTGGGTACCCTTTATCCAGCGCCACCACCACTGCTTCCTCAAGCCATCACCTCACAGATTGGATGCCAGAGTCCAGCGTCATGCACTGGTCCCCTACACTCCACTAGAGTGTTCCCAAAGCAGAGCTGTCCATCCTCAGCGTTAGCAGTGAAATCACACTTCCTTGTTCATGAGCAACTTTAGTTCTCCTTATAACTCCAGTGTGAATCCCAGAGACTGAGTGACAGGTACCACAGCAAACTCTGAGTCCCTCTCCCCTATGTCTCTATGTCTTGGAAGCTTCATTTGGACTGGCATGTCACACCCTGCCCTATTCCCTTAAGAAAGGTGTCTCAGTCGGGCTTGGTGGCTCAGCCTGTACTCCCGTGCCTTTGGGAGGCCGAGGTGAGTGGATTGCCTGAACCCGCGGGTTCGAGACCCGCCTGGGCAGCGAGACCTCATCTCTACAATAAATAAAAAAAATCAGCCGGGCGTGGTAGCGCATGCCTGTAATTCCGGCTACTTGGAAGGCTGAGGCGGAAGGATCACCGGAGCCCAGCGGGTCGAGGCTGCGGTGGCCGGGAGCGGCCACTGCACTCCAGTGTGGGTGACAGAGTGAGACTCCAACTCAAAAAAAAAAAAAAAAAAGAAAGAAAGGTGTCTCGGCCAGGCGCAGTGGCTCATGCCTATACTCCCAGCACTTTGGGAGGCCGAGGTAAGAGGATTGCCTGAGTCCACGGGTTCAAGACCAGCCCGGGCAACTTGGTGAGACCTCATCTCTACAATAAACAAAAAAAAAAATTAGCCAGGCATGATGGTGCGCGCCTGTAGTTCCAGCTACTTGGAAGGCTGAGGCAGAAGGATCACCTGAGTTCAGCAGGTGGAGGCTACAGTGGCCATGAGTATGCCATTGCACTCCAGCCTGGGTGACAGAGTGAGATTCCAACTCAAAAAAAAAAAAAAAAGAGAGAGAGAGGTGTCTCCCGGGAGGCCAATCAGGCAGTAGACCCAGGCAGGCCTGTCCTGTCACACTCTAAGCAGCCCCTGATGTGGTTTAACCTCGAGGTTAAGCATGGATTCACAACTTCAAGAGTGGAACCATGATATGGCAGCCTCACAGAGATTGTGAACAGGCCAGGCCCGCAGAATGGACGTGCAAAGCCACCTCCGGCTCAAGGATTAGGCAGCAGATTCCTAAGAAGACATGTGGAGCCGGAGAACAGCGGAAGCGAAGGAGCAAGCGCCTCTACACCCATACCCACTGGTGGAAACAGCTGTTCAAAGTAACAAAACCAGGCCGACCCATGTCAACCACTGAGTGAGAGTTGGCATAGAGCTTGGAAACCAGGCTTATCTGGAGATTGCCCAATGGGCAAGGTCAGTATTTAGTCCCAGCCCTGGATTAGTGCCTGGTAGTTCCATTCTTTGCTATCATTTTTCCTTTTATTGGTTCTTCCTGCAAATATTGGCTGCCTGCTGCCCTCTGTGTGGCCAGCTTTAACCTGAGCATGTGGATGATGTGATCCTTCAGTTCTTCCCTCGGGGAGTACTGCTGTGGAGAAGAAGGGGAACAGAGATTATGGAAGGCTACACAAAGGAGACAATTGCTGAGCTGGGTCTTGGCTGATGTATGGATTTCACAAGAGGAATGACCTCAGGGAGGAGCAGGGAAGAGACAGGGGAGAGCATTCCAGGTCTAGGGAACAGCACGTGAACCAGCCTGTCAGACTGCCCTGGTGATGTCTACATCTAAGCTTCCCTGTACATGGGAATGTCCAGGCCAGCAGCCCTCGGTGTAAGGCAAGCAGCTAAGACTACAGAGTTTGCATATCTGGGTTCAGTTCCCAGTTTGGCTGCTCATTAGTTGGGGACAAGTTCCTTTATCTCTCAGTTTCCTTCAGAAAACCACTAGAGCATAGTGGTTATAAGTAGTGTTTATACCAGTAGTGCTATAATGAATAGCCTTGTGTATATTAATTAGTTTTTGCATTTTTGACTGTGTCTCTTAAGGATGGATTCCTAAAGTGAAAATTTTGGTCAAAGGACAAATGTCTATGTAAAATTGTTAGATATTGCCACATTTCTTAAGAAACTTATTTCTGTTGTGTCCAGTAAAATTATTATTTTTTGAGTCCAAGTCTCACTCCGTCGCCCAGGCTGGAGTGCAGTGGCACGCTCACGGCCACCCCAGCGTCAACCCACTGGGCTCTGGTGAGCCTTCCGCCTCAGTCTTCCAAGTAGCCAGAGCTACAAGCGCACGCTACCACGCCTGGCTATTTTTTTTTCTCTTTTTTTATTGTAGAGACAAGGTCTCGCCAAGTTGCTTGATCTGGTCTCAAACCCGTGGGCTCAGGCATTCCACTCGCCTCAGCCTCCCAAAGTGCTGGGATTACAGACTGAGCCACCAAGCCCGGCCGGTAAAATTATTTGATGTGATTTATTTTTGAGTCAGAGTCTCTGTCACCCAGGCTGGTGTGGTACAATCACCTCTCATCACAGCCTCAAACTCCTGGGCTCAGGCGACTCTTCTGCCTCAGCCTTCTGAGGCGTGTGCCACTATGCCTGGCGTGTACCCTATGTGTGCCACTATGCCTGGCTAATTTATTTGCTTGCTTTTTTGTAGAGATGAGGTCTTGCTATGTTGCCCAGGCTGCTCTTGAACTCCTGGGTTAAAGCAACCCTCCCCCCCTCGGCCTCCCAAAGTGCTGGGATTACAGGCACGAGCCACACCACACCCAGCCCAGAAATGAGTATTTCTATATTGGCTATATTTTGTGGTGTGATGGCCAGGATACAGCATTATGAATGAAAAGGTGAAGAAAACTATTATAATATACTATTATTAGGGAGAAATATAATAATAATTTCTACCTGAGTAAATATTAGCTGTTATCACTAGGTTGTTTTTTGTATAGAGAATGAGTTCTTGCAATCCACAGTATTTGTTATTTTATTTCATTCTTTTGTAGAGACAAAGTCTCACTTTGTTGCCTAGGCTGGTCTTGAACTCCTAGCCTCAAGTGAGCTTCCTGCCTCTGCCTCCCGAAGTGTTGGGATTACAGGTGCGAGTCACGGCGCCTGGCCCCTAATCCACAGTATTAATGGACAGCCCGCTATGTGCTCATTACCACAGGTTGGGTCCCCAGGAAGCTCATGGAGTTCCTTAAGGGGTGCCCCCGGGACCCACCCTATGGGAGGAAGCGGAAGGAAGCAGGACTGGGAAGGGGGAGAAGTGGAATTGCCATGCAGGGCCCAGGATAACATGGATAAGCTCCATGGGAGCTCTGAAGCTGGAATGGCCCTTTGGAGTCCCTCAAATTGGGCCAGCCATTTATACTCCCACATTCCTCAGTCATTAGCTGCTGGCCTCCCCAGAAGCGGTGCAACCTTTTTTTTTTCTGAGTTGGAGTCTCACTCTGTCACCCCTTCCGGAGTGCAGTAGCACGCTCATGGCCACTGCAGCCTCAACCTGCTGGGTTCAGGTGATCCTTCTGCCTCAAACTTCCAAGTAGCTGGAACCACAGGTGCACACCAACACGCCCCACTAATTTTTTGCTTTATTGCAGAGATGGGATCTTGCCAAGTTGCCCAGGCTGGTCTCAAAACCCCAGATTCAGGCAATCCTCTCGCCTCTACCTCCCAAAGTGCTGGGATTACAGGTGTGAGCCACCACGCCCAACTAACTGCAACCTTGAATGAAGAGGCTCCCTCTCTAGGGAGAGTGTGAGCCTGAAGGCGTTTGCACCCTGACAGCACTCACAGCAGCAGGACAAGCTGTTCCTTGAAGGGGCTCTGGGCTGTGCATCACTGTGTCTACCACAAGCAGTAAACAAGACAGGCAGAAAGCCCTGCTGTCCTGAGCTGCCCCAGTGGGAGCTTGTGTTCTAGAGGCTGCTATCAGGAGGTGAGATAACCGGTGTAAAGTACCTCGAGAAGGGCCTGGCATGTCACAGCGGGGTGTGCAAATAATGATAGCTAAAGGAAGTAAGATAGCTCAGAGAGATGGCAAGGCGAAAGCCATTGGCAGACGGGTCTAATTTGGACAGGCGCCTCAGCTCCCTGCTGGTGCCTGGATCCCACCCTTCCTGCACTCCAGGCTATGACGTGAACAGAGCACCCCCACCGAGGTTTTGCGCCTTTTGAGTCTCTTGTAAATAATCCTGGCCTCAGGCAACCTCCTCACCCCACCTAGAAGCAGCATCAGGTGCTGCCTGAGGGTTCCCCTCCACAAGAGGTGGCTGGGAGGATGGGGGGAGTCAGACAGAGTCCAAGGGAGAAGGAACAAGATTTCCTGGCCCTGGGTTCCCCCAAGTCATTGAAAAGCCATGGGGGAGGAAATCCACAGGCAGATGGGCTGCAATGCCCTCCCTGAGGTGTGCCCAGCTGTCCCCCCCCCTCCAGGGAGCTCTGTGCCAGAATACCCAGGAGAGAAAACCCTGTGACCAGTCTGCCATTGGTTCCTGGAAGGTGTGGCCACTGGAGGGAGATGGCCGCAACCAGGAAGGAGTGGTGGCAGGCTCAGCGAGGCGGTCCCTTTCTCTTCCTCGTTCTTCTCTCTGAGCCTCAGCTTCCCTGATAGTCACCAGACAGAGTTAATAAAAATACAAGACAACCAGTTACATTTAAATTTCAGATGAACAGTAAATGATATTTCAGTGCATGTCCCACGCAATTTGGGGAATTCACTTAAAAGAAAGTATTTGTTGTTTATCAGAAATTCAAATTTAACTAAGTGTCCTATTTTTTGTTGTGGTTTTCTCTTTTGAAAAAGAGAAACAGGAGGCTGCACGTGGTGGCTCATGCCTGTAATCCCTAGCTCTTTGGGAGGCCTAGGTGAGAGGATTGCTTGAACCCTGGAGTTCAAGACCAGCCTAGGCAACACAGTGAGACCTTGTCTCTACAAAAAATAAACTTTCGTCTATAGTTCTAGCTACTTGGAAGGCTGAGGTGGAAGGATCACCTAAGCCCAGCAGGTCGAGGCTGCTGTAGCTGTGAGCCTGCCACTGCACTCCAGCCAGGGCGCTAAGAGTGAGACTACAACTCAAAAAAAAAAACAAAACTTTTCCAGGAAGAGCTGAAATTGTTAGAGGAAAGTGAGATGGGAAACTGGTTCCTTAGCCTGATCAATAGACACAACAGGAAAGCAGGAGGGACCCTGGGCTGAGGCAGGTTTCCTTCAGGGACCTGAGCTCTTCCCGCCTCCAAACCAGACCCCCACCCAACAAACCAGGACGTGAGAGCAGCAGTCCCTCGGTTGGCCCCCGTTTCTCCCTCTTCTGGGTAACCTTAGGTTACTCTAGACAAAGGTCAGGCTGGGAGGTCTACCTCAGTGGTTGGGACAGAGTGCTGGGGGATGTCCCCAAGTGTTTGAGCAGAGAGGTGGCCCTACAAAGGGTCTTGTGGTTTCTCCCTTGGATAGGAGACAACTGCCACCCACCATGCATCTGTGTGCAGAGGGGACTCTGTGTATCGTGCCCCAGAATTCCAGCCTCCACCAGTGTTTCCTACACCCCTCTGCAGGTCCTACCCATCCTTCAGTGCTCTCTCCAATAAAAAGAACCAGAATAACTACAAGTTACTGAATCTATCCTTTTGGCAAAGCATCTTGTTTCATCATTACCGCAATCCTGTGAGGTAAATGCTGTCATCATCCCCATTTTACAGGTGAGGAAACTACGGCCTAGAAAGGTGAATTAAATTACCAAGGGTACCTCACTAGTCAGCAGCGGAAGGGGACTTGATCCCAGGTCCATGTGACTCTGGGTCCATGCTACGGTGTGTCCACACTCCTTTCCTGGCCTATACCTGATCTGGTACTCCTATGCCCCATGTGTTTGCCCTATGGGAGTCTTGGAGGAAGGGCCCAGATTTTTTTCCCTCCAAATCCTCAGCCCATAATAGCATCTGTTAAAAGACTCAGTCTTGTCCCAGAATGCACCCTTGTCCCTTCCCTGTGTCCTGCTCCTCTGTCCCTCTTCCTGTCATCCCAGGTCTTGCAGCCACTGACACTTGGAACAACCTGAGGCACCTCCCATGTGTCCAGCCTCAGCTGAGCTGAGACTAGTCCTCTGCGGAAGGAACTGACCCGTCTGTCCCACAGTTCTCCTCCAGAGGAAGCCCCTCCCCGGGCCCTGGACATCGTCCTGTGTCCCTAGAGGAAATAATGCCTTTGTCCCTGTTCAGATAAACAAACAGAGCTGCTAGGACGTGTGTAACGCGGGGTGCAGGAGCGGTTGCCCAGCCACAGAGATAAGCCTGCCCTTCCTCCCAGGGTCACCAGCAGGAGCCTGGGACAGTCAAGCCATTAGACCGGAGGACCTAGCTGAACCCTTATGCAGATGGATAAACTGAGGCTAGGAGTGGGAGCCCTGCCTCCCTGCCAGTAGGGCCACCAGCCTCCCTGCCTATTCCTACCCCAACACACACACAAGCTCAGAGCCTTGGGCTGCACCACATGGGGGGCACCATCCACAGTGCTGTCCCTGTGCAGGCGCCCCCTGGAGTTCAGTGACACAGCAGCCTACATGAATGCATGTGTATTTATACCCCACTACACCCTCCCCTCCATGACGCTGGGCCCCCTTGTAGACCCTTCTGAGGCAGGGTAGCTAGCACAGGTTAGACACAGACGCATTTCCCATAGGCAGGTTTCAGGAAGCATTCAGATATTTTTTTTTTTTTTTGAGTCGGAGTCTCACTCTGTCACCCAGACTGGAGTG
>NW_007072182.1:381336-403124 GCF_000164805.1 Carlito syrichta
TCAGAGTCTCACTCTGTCGTCCAGGTTGGAGTTCAGTGGCATGCTCATGGCCACCACAGCCTCGACCTACTGGGCTCAGGTGAGCCTTTCGCCTCAGTCTTCCAAGTAGCTGGAACTACGGGCATGCACTACCACACCCGGCTAATTATTTATTTATTTATTGTAGAGACGAGGTCTTGCCATGTTGCCTAGGCTGATCAGGCAATCCTCCCGCCTCCGCCTCCCAAAATGCTGGGATTACAGGTGTGAGCCACCGTGCTGGCTGGCACAGCCTTTTAACTCATGGTTTAGCATAATAATTGCTAAGAAACTTTCAGGTTCCCATTCAAAGGCAGAAGGCCAAAGACTACCCCTTAACTGACCCAAGTCATAGAAATGATAATAAGACCACCTTTTAGCTCAAGAACTTGTAAATTGAAACGTCTATCAAGTCTCCAGTAAAGGACAACATGGTGAGGAAAAGACACCCCTTCCCTTCTCTCCTCCCATCAGGAGCCCGAGATGTCAGGCTCCACCCTCTTCAGCATATCAGTCATTGTGAAAGTATATCAGGTCTATTGTAAAGAGCAAAAAGGGTGTTTTCTTTTGCCCATGCCATCCCTGGCATGTCTCCCTTTCTTTCCCCTTATCTTTCTCTAATAAATTTTGTTGAAAAGCTTTGCTGGTCGCTCTAAAATTCATTTTAGAAACCAACCCCACCCTCACATCCCACCAGCATCACTTCTACTCTCCCCCTTCCTCCTCCTTCTCCATTGTCAGATCTGAACCACAGGAAGCAGGGCCAGCAAGTGTGCAAACTGAGGGCCAAGATGCGGAAGTTTGTTTTCCAAGAATCTTCTAAACACAAGAGGAATATTTTTAGCCTGGCTCCCACCCGGATGCCAAATCTAAACAGAGGGCCACACCGGGGCGCGGTGTGGGATCACGCCTGTAATCCCAGCACTTTGAGGGAGAGAGATAAGAGCGTTGCCTGAGCCCAAGGGTTAGAGAACAGCCTGGACAACTTGGCGAGACCTCGACTCTACAATAAATCAAAAAATCAGCAGGGCATGGTGGCAAACATCTGTGGTTCCAGCTACTTGGAAGTCCAAGGTGGAAGGATCACCTGAGCCCAGTAAGTCAAGGCTGCAGTGGCTGTGATTGTGCCATTACACTCCAGCCTGGGGGACAGAATAAGACTCTGACTCAAAAATTAAAATAAATTAAAAATAAACTGGGAGCCTGTTAGAGTCACACACCCAGCGGGGCCTCCAGAATGTTAGGTCAGGCCCACCGGGGTATGAGTGTCTGGTGTGCGATCCGGTGTCGTAAGAAAGATGCAAAGAATTGCACAGAAGTTAGATTAGAAAATTTAGTTTATTTAGAAATTAACTGAGAGAGAAAGGAGATTCACCTCCCCAAGGTAGGGGAGGGGGCCAAAGCCAGGAAACATGGCCTGGCCATAGCTCAAAGAGCACATGGTCACACCATAGCTTAGCAAGGAAATGGCTGCAATGGCCCAGCAATGGCAGCTGGTTGCTCATGGTTGAGTCCTTTTAATCCTTCCCTTTAATGAGGGAAGGTCATTAAGGTGATTGGGTGGTGGTCTATTCCACATCATCACAAAGAGGCAGGTAAGTACAGGTACTGACGTTAAGTGATGGACAGCAGGCAGATGGGTGTGTTAATCGCATGATTGCTGCCATGGTTGTGGGCTAGATGGAAGGAGACAAGGGGAGGGGTTTTTCCTGCAAGAGACCTGTCAGATGTGTCCAATCCACAAGCTCTTTAGCAAAAAGGTAGTCTTATTATCATTTCTATGGTTTCAGCCAGCCAGAGGGCCAAAAGGAGACAAGGGGCGGGGTAGGCTGCCAGCTTGGCCTGCAGTAAAATGTCTGAACGCTTCCTAACTATTGGAACTTCCTTACTACTGGAAATTTATCTATCTATGTCTAACCTGTGCTCGATTCAAAGTGTGTCAGTCTAAGCATCAATGGTTATGCTGAGGCAAAATGTGAACTAAGTTTATTCTAAATTTCTTGGGGTCCCTCCTTTCAGGGCCAAAGAGACAGCCTACTGGGGATAGAAAGGCAGGAACAGGGTGGGACAGGGTGCTGTAAACCCCAGCCTGCCCCTGAATACAGATGACTCTGCCAAAGGGAAAAGTGGACCACAGGAGCCAACGAGGTACAGAGAAGTGGCCCAGGTTCTGACAGACTCCCTGACCCCTTTGCCTCAGCTTTCTGATCCATGCAATGAGAGAGATGACACCACCCAGATAGCGTTGTGGCGAGGCCCGTGGCCAGCACACAGTAGGCTTCAGCAAAGTGATTCACGCTCTGTGCTGGGAAGCTCTGAGAAAAGAGCCAGAGTACCCTGAGAAGGCAGGTTGTGGCCAACACTATCAGCCCACGAGTCTTTCTCCAGGCCTGCCCCACTGCAATAAAGTGTGTGTGTGTGTGCAAGTATGTATGTATGCACACCCAGGGCAGTCAGAGGGACTGAAAGGGGGACTCAGGGGCCAGGCTACTCCTGAGAATAAGGGGGTTGTTAGTAGCCCCCATCCCCTTTGAGGAAACTGCCTCAGGAGCCGGGTCAGGCTGGGCACCAGGAACTCAGAGCCACCTTCTCCGGGAGGGGATCTGCTGGTAGTGGTGGGGGTGGCACGGAGCGGGTGAATTTACTCAAAAGGGGAAGGCCTTCAGCAACACACAGCATAAGGAATGTCATCAGCCTCGGCCTCCAGGGTGTAGGGGGCCAATTCCAGGGGGAAGGCTGCCCACTTCTGGGGTGGCTGGCCCGGAGTGACTTTGCTATGTGTTGTGTGCTGGCAGCACCTGCTCCAGCCTCCAGGCCACAGGGAAGGCAGGCGGGACACGGGAGGTGGCCTGGGCCCTGGACAAGCTGTGGCCAGTCTGGTTCCCGTTGGCCTGGTTTATTATTATGGGGGCAGGGGTACAGGGGACGGTCCTGTGCCTTCTGCCTGGGGGTGGGGAAGCCAGGACTTCCTGGTCCTGCTGCCACACTATTTACTGAAGGTTGCCTTGAGGGCAGGGATGAGGGTGGGGGTGGGGTGTGGTTTGGGAGCAGGAAGAGGCAGTTCTGACCTCAGAGCCCCAGCTTCGGGGAGGGAGTGGGGGAGGGAGCTTCCATTCCCCCCTCCCGCTCCCCAGCCTGCATGGGAACCAAAGGAGAACAGGTTCGTGTCCATACACCCCCTGCTGACACAGGCTGCCTGCTGTTGCCATGGCAACAGCAATTTGAACCTCCCCCCGCCCCCCAGGCTGTGTGGTCACCAAGGAAGGGAGGGGGGTGCTTATTTTTGGTCACAAAAGGAAAAAGGGAGGGGAAGGGATGGGGACAGCCCTTCCCCCCCCCTCCCTGGGCTTAGGTGGGGGTGGTCAGGGGCTCAGAGAGGAGGCCCAGGGAAATGACTTAGAGGTCACCTCCTCCAACCAGCTCTCTGCCTTAGACCAGCCGCCAGCAGAGCCTTCAAGATTGGGTGATGGATCCTCCTATGTCCTCCTAGCTGGTACACCTTTCCATGGGGAGACTCACCACCTCCAGGCAGTCCAACCTGTTAGAAGGGTCACCCTCACACCAAACTGGCCCCACCCCTGATCCCAGTCTCTGGGGATCCTCCTTCACTCAGCAAGGCCTGTTCTCATCCCCTTTCCTGCTTCTCAAGGATCATGCTCTTCCAAAACCCAGACCTGCCCTGGACAGTGAGGTCTGAGAGTCTGGGGCCCCTCAGCTCCAGTATAAAGGGGACTGATCTGGCTTGGGGCTTCCCGTGGGTCCTCTTCTCTCCCTGATGTTCTGGATCCTCCCTTCCCGACCTGCCTCCTCTAGTCTAACTCCCTCCACTCCCTTCTTGTGCCCCAGGAGGAAAAACATTAGAGGCACAGTCGTGCGGTGGTGGTGGGGTCCTTCCCTGAAAAGTCCCAAGAGCTCTGGCCCCAAAGCCTTGGATTCCCCGGTGACTCCCTTTTCTCCCACACCTCATTGCTGGCCCACCGTCAGAGCTGCTCCTGGACAGCACAGTAACCTTGAAACTGTCCCCTTGCTCTGCCCTCACCTCAACAGCTCACAGAGTGGCCAGATCAGGTCCCTGGGCTAAGTCTTCTGGGAGGTCGAGACCAAAGACCACCCCACTCCCCCACTGCCTCCCCTGCTCTCTGGCGCCCTTTCTCCCTCCTGGCATCCCTGCAGCTTGGTCCACAGGCATCGTCCCCTCCAGACCTGAACACTTACTGCCTCCAGATGGCCTCCTTCCCTTGCCTCCTTCCAGTCTTCAGATGCCTCCTTCTCCAACCACCCACATCAACTGCCTCTTCCCTCCCCTGACTTCTCTCCCCATATCACTCACTGCCTTCGCCTCCCTTATTTATAGCGGCCTCTCCCCTGAACTGTGAACTCCAGGAGGACAGGCTTTCTTGTCTGTTTTAGACCCTGCTGTAGCCCCATTGCCTACAGTGTAATGCTCAAGAAATATTTGCGCAAACATACGAACTCCCTGCTGTCCACCATGCCTAGGCTGTCCCCACACATGACCCCCATTCTCCACCCCTAGCACAGAGGAGAAAGCGTGGGGCTGGGGTCTCAGTCAGCTCTGCCAGAGCCTCAGTAGGTGGCCTCCATCCAGCCTCCCCTCCTTTCTGAGCCTCAGTTTCCCCCACTATATACTGAAGAGATTGGACTGGAACTCCTGACTTCCACTGTGTTGGAGCTCCAAGGTGCCTTCAGCATCTCTCTGAGGTCCAGGTATAAAGGATCAGGGCGTAGACAGGGAATTCACACAGGTAGTATGAATTGCTTGGGAGGAATCCCAGGCTTTAAGGCCCTAGCCCTGGTCAGGGATGGGCTGAGGGCACCAGGGTGGGGTAGCTGTGGAGAGCTAAAAACAGACTTGAGAAAGGTTTCTCCAAAAATATACCCATATTTTAATCATGCCAGAAGTGAACCTAGGAAACTTAAGGACAGGAAGACCAAGCCTTACAGGGCTGAGGTCAGAGGTAACGTGCAGATGTGAGCCATCATCGAAGGAAGTCAGCCATCAGGCAGGGGAGCATGGGTACCAGCAAGGCAGGCAGGGACCAGGGCAGCAGCCGTCCCGGGGCCTGGGACCTGAACACCGTGCGCTGGCCCCGGCGCTGCAGGGGCCTGACGTTGTCTGTCATGTTCAGTTTCTGGTCCTTGTCATAGAACAGCTTCTGGGAGAATGCCAGGATCTGTGGAAGGGACCAGGCTAAATGGGTGGGAGCAGGTGGAGCCGTACTCCCTGCTGTGGGATCTTAGGAGGGCCTAACTCCTTCTCCCACTCATTGGAAAAGAAGGGCTCCATACTCCTACTTCTCAGGGTTGTTTGAAGATGGTAAGGACATGGGATGTAAAGTGTGGGCACTTGGGGGGGGTGAGTGCCCACTGGCTTCCCCCCACCACAGTGCTGAGAACCTTTGATTGTGGCTCCTGTTATCACTGTGACTGCAGGACAGGTTCTCACACTGGAGCATGCATGGATATGGGCTGGGGTGAGCCTGCAGGGCCCTAGATGCCTGGGCCCCACTCCCAGATTCCATAGGTCTGGGTTGAGGCCTGAGGATTAACATTTTTAGCAAAATCCCCTTGGTGATGATGCCAGTGCCACTGGTCCAGGGGCCACACTTTGAGAACCACTGTTGTAAAATGAAAGTGCCACAGGCCTGGGACTTTGGCCCTCGGGGCTTACTGCAGTCTACCCAGAGCCTTGTGTGTTGTAGAAATTCAAGCACCATTTGTTGAATGAAGGACCTATTTCCTAGTGTTTCTAAGCAGCTTCTGCCAGCCCCAGGCCTCCCAACATGATGCATCTTCCTGGGACACTGGCTTCCTGCTTTACCTGGTTGACCACCTACTTTTCAGGTCTCAGCCTGGACGCCTTTCTGGCCAACCCTACCATGGCCTCCCATCCAGCCCTCAATCCAGGGATGAAACTCCTAGACCATTCTTGTCTGTCTCCAGTAAATGTCCATGGGTTGAACCAATGGACTTCCACTCCCTGGGGCTCTCCACCGCTATCTCAAGGGACCTCTGGGGACAAAGAGAGAGATGATTTCTGGGGAGCCCAGTAGTGGGAAGCTGCACCCGGCCTGGGCCCTGTGTACCTGCTCTTTGTGGAGTTGAATGGGCTCCTTAAACACAGTCCAGATGACCTTCTCATCGCAGCTTGGCGTGGTGAGGGAGCCCAGGTAGCGGAAGTAGTGCCTCAGTTTCTCCTCCTTGGGGAGCAATTCCAATAGGGTGCTCTCCCTCATTGTGGTGTTCATCTCTGGGTGGGAGGACAAAGGAGGCTGCCAGTGGAGGTAGAGAAAAAGGGCCCTCATGCCTCCCACTTTTAGGAACCAGCTGCCCCCATGACCCTTGCCTCTTTCTTTGTGGGAAGAAGCCCCTCCTCACACCTCCTCCTACTCCAGCTCTTGACTCACCAGGCTTGGGGACTTTAGTCAGTGCCTCCACCAGTGGCTGGAAGCCAGCATTCACCGTGGATCCAGCCTGGAATGGGAGGGAAGGGGACTTGAGGTTTTTGGGGAGCTAGTGGTGAGGGCCAGTTCATTCTCCTGGACTGCGAATGGGGAGTCCAGGCAGCCTCTGGGATTAAGGCTCTGGGTTCCCCACTTGGCCTAGGGGTATACAAGTCACAGAGAACAAAGGGGAAGCTGGGGACGTCCCTGCCCCCTCCTGCCTTGCTGAAGTCCCACGTCTCCAGAGTCTGGGAGGCGGCTCCTCAGACCTTGGCTCCCGGGAACTGGGCAGATGGGAGTCCTACCTCCACCAGAAAGGCCAGCACTGCGATCTCGTCTTCAGGGTTCTGGACCTCTTTCACGTTCCTTGATGTCCCCTTCTCTTTCTCGTGTACTATGTGCATCTGGTGGGGGTGGGAGGGATGGAGAGAGGACTTCTACTCTTGAGGGGCTGGACCACCTTTCTTTTATTATTATTATCATTATTATTTTACTTTTGAGTTGGAGTCTCACTCTGTCATCCAGGCTGGAGTGCAGTGGCATGCTCACAGCCACCACAGCCTTGACCTGCTGGGCTCAGATGATCCTTCTGCCTCAGCCTTCCAAGTAGCTAGAATTAAAGGCATGCACCACCATGCCTGGCTAATTTTTTGATTTATTGTAGAGATCAGAGCTCACCAAGTTGCCCAGGCTGGTCTTGAACCTGTGCGCTCAGGCAGTCCTCTCACCTCGGCCTCCCAAAGTACTGGGATTATAGGCGTGAGCCACGACACCCAGCCTGGACAACCTCTTTTTTTTTGAGTTGGAGTCTCACTCTGTCACCCAGACTGGAGTGCAGTGGCCGCTCCCAGCCACCACAGCCTCGACCTGCTGGGCTCCGGCCATCCTTCCGCCTCAGCCTTCCAAGTAGCTGCAACTACAGGTGCGTGCTACCACGCCCAGCTAACTTTTGATTTATTGTAGAGATGAGGTCTCATCAAGTTGCTCAGGCGGGTCTCGAACCCGCGGGCTCAGGCAATCCACTCACCTCAGCCTCCCAAAGGCGCGGGATTACAGGCTGAGCCACCGAGCCCGGCTTGGGACTACCTTTCTTACCCAAGGTGGACACACACCCAGAGCCCAGCCAAGGCACAATCAGGAAGGGGACCCTCACCTCCATAGCAAAGCGATCCCCGTCGAGGCTGTGCTCTGAGCCCTCATCCAGCAATGTGGACCAGTGCAGATGCAGCTGTATAGCCCGGTACTTGGCAGGTAGTCCTCCTCCAGTAATTGTGGCCTCATTCTCCGGCAGCATCATCACTGGGGGCACAGCAGAAGGCAGAGCCCTCAAACTGGCCTTCCCGCAGCTTCTCCCAGTCCCTCATCCCAGCGCCCCCCAGACTGGACCTTCCCTCCTGCTGTTCATGAGCTCTGGTCCTGGGCCTGGAGGGGTGGGACACCAGACCTTTCCCTGACTTCCCTGCCTGCTTCCCCCTTGCCTGTACCTCCCACTGCTCCAAACTGCAACTCTGCCCTGATCCCTCCTCTGCTTCAACCCCCTCTGTGGTGCCCTGGTGTCCTCAGGGTAATGTCCAAACTCCTCAGCTCTAGGTGACCTGCCCCTGGGCCCCAGCCCGGCTGATCCCGGGACTTGCTTGGGCCCCTCCCGACTTCATTCTCTGTCCTCCATCCACACAGAGCTGCTCGCAGTTCTCTGAACACCCCAAGCTGTTTCACGCCTCCACGCCTTTGCACATGTTGTTCCTTTTTCCTGGAATGTTTCCCCTCCCCCATCACAGTCTGGTCTGATGAAAGTACTGAAAACACAGCTAGAGTGTTCCCTCTTCCCTGAAGCTGCTCCCACTACCGCTGGGTTTCCAGCCCCTCCTCAGCAAAGGTGGACTTGAGCCTGACAGGGAGCTTGGGGTGTCTGCCCAGCTTCTCCATCCAGCCCACCTGAATGCCCATTGTTTTGAACAGTCCACTTTTGCTTCTTGTCATAACCAGAGAAGAAGAAGCGTCCCAGGTTTTCATCCAACTTCGCCTTGGTGGTGACGATGTTGATGGGGGATTGGCGATCCTTCTGGCAGTTTCCACTCCACTTATCTGGCCCTGAGCAGGGAAGCAGGGCAGGCTGAGAGTCAGGGGCTCCTGGCACCGAGGTGTGGCCTCTCCCACCCCACTGAGGTCAGGCCCACCCTCCCAGTTCTCATGAGGCAAGGTCTTGGGATGACCTGAAGACCATATTGCCCTCATCCTCCCTGGGCCTCCTCCTCCTCCTCCTCTTCCTCCTCCTCCTCCACGCACATGAACAAGGCCAGTGAGTCTAGCCATGGTGTGGGACAGGGTGGGAACAGGGTTGTTGTGAGCTCCAGGGTGTGGACAACTTCATGATGCTGTGCACATCACCTTTCTGGGCCTCGGTTTTGTCAGCTGTAAAATGGAAACTGCAATGATGACCAGCTTCCCAGGGATGCTGGAAAGTTTTGAGGTGGGTGGGAGAAAGTTGGAAGCTGTGGAGTGGGACCCCCGGAGGGCTGCTTCTGAAAGGACACTAAGCATTATCCGAGGAATGGGCAGGAGGTATGGAGGAGCCCATTTCCCCCCACCTTGGTGACTCAACACCCAGTTGGGCAGGGGTAAGGTGTGGGCAGCACTGCCCAGTCACCAAAACATAGCAGGCAGGAAGAAAGCAGACTACAGGAAAATTGGTCAGCTTTTGAAGAAAAGCATAAAGGACTACCTCTCAGGTCCCCCTGCAAGGGGTGTCTGGAACAGAAACGACTCTCCATTTTGTTATGGGAAATGAGGGGGGACAAGATGTCTTTTCCTTTAACACTGCCAAGGATTTATTCCACAGGAACTTACCCTCTCGGTGACAGGGGGTACCAGGAAGACCCGGGTCACTCTGTGTTCCCTGAGCACCAGGAGTGTGCATGTGTGATGGGAGCTGACATATGACTGGGGGTCCTCCCTCCTCCACCATTCCTCACCCTTCCCACCCTCCCTCGGTCTCCATTTCAACCCAAGACTGGCTATACTCACCTAAGCAGGTGGAGGTCTTGGCTTGAATCTCATAGCACCAGTGTGACTCTGGGACAGAGAGAGGAAATGTGTAAGTTATGAAAATGTGCCAGCGCTTCTGTGGGCACACAAGCAACTGGGGTGTGTGTGTGTGTGAATGTGTGCATACACACACACACACACACACACACACACATAGGCAGGATCGAAGGCTGTTGGAACTCTCGCTTGGATTGGGATAGAGTGTTCCTGGAATGTGGCACTGAGGGTGTAGGGGAAGGAGACTTAATAAGAAAATGCAGACTGGGTGTGGTGACTCATGCCTGTAATCCCAGCGCTTTGGGAGGTAGAGGCGAGAGGATTGTCTGAGCCTAGGGGTTCAAGACCATCCTGGATAACTCAGTGAGATCCCGTCTCTATAATATATCAAAAAATTAGCCAGGTGTGGTAGTGTGTGCTTGTAGAAGGCTGAAGTGGAAGGATTGCCTGAGCCCAGCATGCCACTGTACTCCAGCCTGGGCAACAGAGTGAGACTCCAACTCAAAAAAAAAACAAAGAAAAAAAAGAAAATGGTTCACAGCCCTCCAGGGGACCGCCCCCCCCAGACCACTCAGCTCTAACGTGGGACTGGCCTGGACATGCTCCTCCCTTGGTCATCAGCCCCCTCCCTGCTCACATCCCCCACACAAACCTGGAAAGGAAGTTCTGGCCAGAGGGGAAGGGGAGAATTAGGACCCAGCCTCCTCTCCTTTCCGGGGACGACAGAGCCTCAGCCTGGCAGCCTTCCCAGAGCTGGTCTGAGATGAGGGAGGAGATTAGGCTGGCCCCTCCCCAGAATGCCCCTCCTTGTGTTAGTAAGACCCATCCTTGGCTACATTTTCACAGCTCCCGCAGGGAGGAAAACAGCCAGGTCCTTCCCTCAGCCAGAGCACCCCACTGTCTTGGTCTTTGGGACTAGATACTCTCAGGTCTCAATTCTGGCTCAGCCTCAGGACAGCAGAACCCAACATCTCTGAAAAAAAGATTGCACCACAAATGTCCCTTATGAATGCAAGATGCTAATGTAAGGAAAACTGTGTGCAGGGGCAGAGGGACATGTGGGAGTCCTCTGTGCTTTCTGCTCAACTTTTTTGTAAACCTGAAACTGCCCTAGAAGTAAAGCCTATTACTTTTTTCAAAAGGCTGCATCAGCAGGGTAAACACAGCATCTTACCCAGTGTTGGATTCTGGCTGAACCACGTAGGGGGTTCAGGTGGGCTTGAGGCAAGTCCCTTAATTGCTCTGGGCCTCAGCAGTACCATCTGTAGCATGGGACTAACACCCATCTCATAGGGTTGTGGGGAGCACCAAAGGAGGGAGTGAACAGAGGGTCCAAGCAGTCTGGCACTTGGTAAAGCCCTTCCCTTCCCCTTGCCTGCCTCCCTCTGGTGGCCTCCTGTCAGCAAGCAGATGGCCAAAGCCAAGGAGGGACAGGGAGAGGAGGAATGTGAAGTGAGTTGGAAATAACTCAGGGATGAGAAAATTCCTAAGAAAAGCTCAGCGCTGCTCAGCCAACACTGAGGCCTCTGAGCTCAGCTGCCCTTTCTCTTCTTTTTGGTTTTTGATTTTTTTTTTTAATCTTTAAAAATTTAAATAGCTTTGGGGGTACAAATAATTTTGGCCTGGGCTTTAAATGTACCCACCACCCCATCTGTGCACATTGGACCCAATAAATGGGCCCTCTCCGTTTTTGCCTGGGCTGCCCACCAAAACCATCTCTTCATGGGTCTGGGCCAGGGAAGGGGCCTCTGGAATGGGGACAGGAGGGGAGGGAGCCATGAAGTCAGATTCTTGGGAGTGGAGCAGGGGGGAGGATTCTAATCAGGAGGAGCATCCACAGGAAACTGGACCCTGCCTCTCCCAACCCCTGTTCTCTCCCAGAGGAGCCACTTTGGGTTTTAGAGTTTCCCAGCTTTGGATCAGGGCTTCCTCTACCCTGCTAACATACATAGGCTTTTTCAGAGTTGCAATGTCTTCCCCATGACAGTCCATTCCCTGCCATGGACAGGGCTCTGCTGCCCCTGGGGGTCGCTGCATCTGGGGAACCCTCATGCAGGTCGACTCTGCAAAGGACCCCACCCAGGCCCCCTGGCTTAGAAGCTTCCAGGTCTGTCTCTGCCTCTTGCCCAATCTCCACAAGAGAACTGACTAACGCTTCTAGCCCCACATTCTTCCTCAGACAAAAGGTGCCACCAAACTCCCAGCACTGAGACTCAGGAGGTAATAGAGATCATTTGCAGTGGAGAGGGGCTCCTTGGTATAATCCTCCAGTATCCCCACCCCTCAGGGGTCCAGAAGAAGGAAGGGATCTCCATGGTTGAGAGGGACCCTCTCTGAGGTGGTCTGAGGGGAAGCCATTCTGGGAGAAGCCAGAGTCCTCCGGTGCCAGCTCTGAAGGGCAGAGCCCCCTGTGACCCCACCTCACAACTTCCCAGGAGACCCATCTGGTCCAGGCTTCACTGTTCTTAGGAATTTGCTCTTCCTTGCCTCTGGCTACAGTTCCTGGGTTTGTAGTGGTGACCTCTGATCCACTGTCTTAATCATAGAGACTTTTGACCTGCTTGGCTGAGAGTGCTTGTAACTACCCTCTTCAGGAAGCAGGAGCCAGGAAAACACAATGGTGATGAGGCCAAGGCCAGGAGTCAGGTCTATGTTCATGGAGTGAGGGTGTTCACTCAGGTGGCAGGGGCACCCCCCAACTCACATTCCAGTGCTCATTCTGGAGAGGGCCATCCTTGCAGATAACTACGATCACCTACTGTCTCAGGCCACTTCCAAGAGGGACTGGGGAGGAGAGGGGCTACCCTGGGTCTTGGCTTTGGCTCCAGTCCTGCCTCCAATCCATCTGCCCTGACCAGAGGTTAGAGAAATGAAACCCACTGCCAGTCACAGTCTTTGCTCCCTACCCTTGACTTACCTGCCACCCTCCCCCTTCTTTAGAGATGACTGAAGACACTCTCTCTAATGGACCTTGCTCACCTCACCCTCCCACCCTGAGGAAAGGGGATATTCCTGAACTCAGCAAAACCCACGTGTGTCCTGGGCAAAGTCTCAGCAACTCCCAGCCGGGGGTCCGGGGCTCTGAAGGGGGCAGATACCCTCTCCCTGCCCCCTCTCTCAGCAAAAGCAGATACTCAGTGTATTTCCACGTGCAACCTGGTCCCCCTCCAGCTTTAAGTCCCTCATTGACAAATGGGGGGAGGAAGGCAGGCCCGGGTCAGAAAGCCCTGGGGAGCACAGCTTGTCGGGCACAAGGGGGCAGCTGAGACAGCTTCCTGCCGACTGACCCCAGGCCAGGTGTCCAGTCTTATAACCATGGCCACAACCAGGTAGACACTACACTAAGTACCTACTATCTTATCTGAATCCTTAAAAATCCTGAAGTCAGAATGACTGTTCCTGTTTTGTACACGAGAAAACTAAAGTGAAGTGACTTACCAAGGCCATATGGCCACCAAGCAACTAAGTTCATGGTAAAACATTTCTCTTTCTATAGCATCTAGCTGCTTAGCCTGGGTCAAGCGCCCAGCTTTGCAAATATCATTTTTCACATTCTGCCTTTTCTCTTTCCACCTCCCCTGGGAAAGGCTGAGTGGAAATTTGCCCCCTCATCTCGTCAATGGTGGCACAGGGGCTCACGCTCCTCTCTAAGTCGCCGAGGGCGACTCACTCCATGATTCCAAGGCAGAACAGCTAAGTTTGGGGAGGAGGTTTGTTTCAGGTGGACCCCAAGAATCAGCCGCGGGGTAGCCGAGCTAGAGACTGACGGATGGGATCTTGTGAAGGGTGCCTCGGATTCGTGCCTCATGGCTTGCAGCGCCTTTAGATCTTTATCAAATATTAACAATCCTCTCCTGCCACCTCCCACCTAGACGAATAATTAAGAGCTCGGGCTCACCATTAATCTTTAAACGAAAATCACCCTGTCCGGAAAGACCGGCTCCGCGGGGACCTTGGGTCTCGGGTGCCCCCCGCCAGACTCCTGGCGCGGCTCTGGAGGCTGGGGAGTCGAGGGGTGCTTGCGAACCCCGGAGGCGAGGATCCCAGGCTGGGGGCGGGGATGCCGGGGCCCGTGCCATATCTAGCGCGCTGCCCTTGCCTTGGCCGAGGACAGTCACCCAGTTAGAGCGCCAGCAGGACGGACGGCGACCCGCCGCCAGCCAGAGGAGGACCACGGTAGGAAAAGAAGGCATGCGTCGAGGCGGACCCGAGAAGCATCCTTGTCACAGACTCACGCGCTCGTGTCGCCGCCGGCCCCGCACACCCGAGCCGCGCACATTCGTGCACACACCCCCGCCTGCTGTGGACACACGTGCGCCACCGAGTCGCGCACGGCCCGGCCTCCGCGCCCTCGCTGCTCCCGGAGCTTGCTACCCGGGACCCCTCAGCACTGGCCGCCCGCGGCGGAGCCCCGGCAGGAGCGGGGGGCTGGGGACGCAGAGGAGCCGCGGAGGGGCACCTGGGGCCGCAACCCCGAGCTCACCTGCACCCGCCGAGGGCAGGGCCGCCACCGCCAGGAGCGCGAGCAGCAGCCGCATCTTGCGCAAGAGCAAGGATGCCGCCCAGCCAGGGGTCGCGCACAGAAGAGGCCGCCGGGGGTGCAGCGATCATGCCGGCCGGGATTTTATAGCGGAGCCGCGACGGGAGGGAGCCCCGACAGCGGGGCGCGGGAGGCGGCTCCACCCCCTGGCGGAGCCTCGCCTCCCCTCCCCTCCGCCTGTCCCTGGTCTCAAATACTTAGCTCTCCCCCCTCCCCGCCCCTCCCGGCCACCTTTTGCCCGTGCGCGCGTCCCCCTCACCCACTCCGCGTCCTCTCCGCTCAGAAGCGGCGCCCTCCCCCATCCTAGCCCTGGTCCCTGGGTTGGGCATAGGGAAGCGACATCACAAGGTGCTGGCCCACACAGGGCGAGTGCCCCGATGCCTGACTTCCATCATTTTGGCGCCAACCACTGCGCGGTGGTCCTGGAATGCGACCTGAGAGTGGCCTGGGATGGGGGTGGGGTGGGCATGGCCTCAGAGATGAGGCCCCGAGGAATGTGCGACGCTGCTTGTTGAGCAAGTGGCCCAGAAGGAGGGCTCTCCGTTTCTGCCAGGCTGGGGCCACTCTCTCTTGGTCTCATCTTTCCGTTTCCTCCCAGTCTGCTCCGAACTTATTTTCAAAGCCCACAAAAAGCCCTTCTTTCCACACAGAGCAAAGCTGTCCCTAAACTGCTGTTGCTGGTGTTCATGTGCTGGCCAGAGCTGGGGGGAACTTGAAGGGGGCAGAATTAAGAAATGGATTCCAAGGGGGCTCAGTGAGGGAGAAACTAATGGGGTCAAAGGGGGAGGAGCTGGGTCCCATTGAGGTCCCTCTAGACCTGCGCTATGAGATGGAAAGAAAAGATACTGGGTTCTGAATGGACTTCTAGTTCTCCAATCGGCCAGGATCTCCAGAGGAGTCCAGGGAAAAGGAAATTCCCTCGAGGGAGGCCCCTGCATTTGGGGAAATGGGGTTGCCCTCACCCAAGATACCTCTTGTCTCCTCTCTTGGCTGACCCCCCAACTACTGCAGGTCCTGTGCATGCCACATAGGGTGGGGGCTTCCATGGGGGCCTTGACGCTCAGACTTGGGTGGGGAAGAGGACTGGGGAACTGGACAGTAGCCTGGACCCCCTCTATCAACAGGAAGCCTTGATGTTCTGGTCCAGTCGCTTCCCCATCCGCTGCCGACCTCTCAGCCCCTGCCAGCCTTTGAACCTGGGCTGGGGAGCTCTGAAGGGGAATTGCCTCTCCCAGAACGAGCCAGACCAAGGGGTTTCCTCCTCACTGAGAGTCGCCACTGACTCCCTGCTCCTGGCCCAGGATCACACAGCCTCTTGGAGCAGCTTTGATCCTACAGAGAGGAGGTGGGAGGGGAAGGGGTGTCCACATCGGTCTTAGGGCCCTATTGTCAACACTGCTTAAGAACTGAGTCACCAATGAGGACCATGACAGTTGGGGGGGGTGTCTACACCCAGAGCCTTTTCTGGGGAGTGAGTTTGTGTTCACAGGGCTGTACAAATGTCTCTTTCAGCAGAAAGGAAGTCTATTTCTGGGGATTAAGACTGTAGGGGGGAGGAGCCAGGGGGTGTCCTTGCAACCCTGATGAGTATGGGAGAGATTTGGAGACATTTAGTGGGGTTAAGGGACTATTGAGCAGTGACTTTTGGACCACTTCAAAGTCCATTTTGGACCACATTCAAAGTCCAGGGGAGAGGAGTGTGGGAGGTCCCTGGATGTGTTTTGGGGTCAGACAGATGGGTGAGGAGAAGCAGTCCTTGGTAGGGCATCCCCTCTGAAGAATCAGAGTAGAGGGAGGGTTGAGGATGTGTGCTTCCTCACAGATGTATCTCAACTGCGGACAACACAGAGGCTGCGCATGAGTGATGGGGTGGTCAGAGTGTGGCCCCTGCAGTATCTGCCGTCTCTAACTTTAGAGTTTGCAAAGGGGCTCAGTGAGAGAGAAACCGATGGGGTCAAAGGGGAGGGACTAGGTCCTATCAAGACTCTCCAGACCCAAGAGATGAAACTGGAAGGGAAGAGACCAAGGTCTGAACGGACCCCTAGTTCTACCACCTGCCAGGATCTCCAAAAGAGTTCAGCAAAAACCCAAAGCAGGAGAGGCCCTCCCCACTTCTGGTCTTAACATTCCCAGTCTTATCTCCCAACTCTGGCCCCGGTCCTGGCCTGCCATAAACCAACCATCTGTCACTGTCTAGGCCACCTGGGGCCCAGCCTACCTCTAGGGGACAAGGCCTGATTAGGGTTATTAGAGCAGTGCTGAATTGTCTCAGTGACTTACAGTGCCCATAAAGCTGCCAGCCCAGGGAACCTGAGTGGGAAAGTCCAGCCCCGGCCCTGGCCTGCAGCAGCTTCCTCCCCTAGCGCTCAGAGTCCCCTAGCATCCCGAGTTCAAGTCTTCACTCTTCCGCTGACTCAAAGCTGACCTTGGGCAACTTTCCTGCCCCTCTTTGATTGCAACTTCCTCATCTATAAAGTGGGGATGGTAATCCCTGCCGTGCTGAGTTCTGCCAATAAACAGTTACTGGGAAGCTGCTGGGAGTCAGGACCTGCCCAGCCCAGGCTTTCACAACTGGCCTCACTGAGCCTGGGTGTAGCCATGGGCTCATGGTGGATGGCAAATATGAATCACAGTCCTCTGGGGATATTTACTAGCACGGCCCAGTCAGGAATAGAGATGAGGCAGTGAGAAAGACAAAGGGCTTTGAGATCAGACAACTTCGGGGTCACTTCTGGTTCCACACACTTGCTCTGTGATGTCAGCTGAGCCTCAGATTTCCTCATCTGTGAAATGAAAATCTTAGCCTTATGTTTCTGAGAATTCAGTGAGTTCAGTGAGCTAAGATCTGAGGAAGACCAGCCCAGAGCTTGGTATGTTGGCACATGTGACCATGAGCTTCAGGCAGAGGTCCCCTAGCTGATTCAACCTGACACTAGATGGGCCATTGGGCTAGGCCCAGGGAAGGGCCCTGGTACATTCAGGCTCTTTCTGGACTCACAAGGGCAAGGAAGGAGGCTCAACTGCATGGAACTCAGAACATGAGATTTGGATTCAGCCCCTCCTAGGACTGTGATAGGCTTGGAAGGAGGCACACAGAGCTGAGCCTATGCACTCCTGCTGCTCATAGCCAAAGGAAGTTCAAATGCATAGCCCTAAACAGTAGACTAACTTTAGGGTTTTATAGGGCAGGGATAGAGTGGATTTGGTTTTATAGGGCAGGGATAGACTCTGATTTTATGCCTTATGTTTAGAGTAGAGGTGGGCAGAGTATGAAGTGGAAGATCAGAGTGGAATTAGAAGCAACACTGTCCTGGGGTCACATCCCGACCCTGACACTCACTATTCACCCCCTCAGTGTTCTGATCAGGAAAATGGGGATAAAGCAGCAGCTCCCTCACTTGATTATGGTAAGAACCCCACAGAATGATGCTGGGTAAAGGGCCTGGTAGAGGTGCAGGCACTTAGTACATGCTCAATAAACCTCGGCTGTAATTCTTAGTCATTAAGGGCAGCAATAGCCTTATGCCCAGTATATCACAGGACCCCAGAGGAGAGGCACCCAGCCCAGACAGCAGGGAAGAGATCATGCCTTCCTGGAGGACATGAGACCTGAGCTGAGTCTTAAAAGACAAGTAGATGCTAATCAAAACAGAGAAAGGAATCCAGGTAGAGGAAACAGAATGAGAAAAGGCATGGAGGTTGGGTGCACAGGAGCTCAAGTGAGAGGTAAGACTACCAAGAGATGAGACCGTTAGGATGAGAAAGCTGGACTGACCTTTCCTTTGCTTGTGGTGGAAGGTGGATTACAAGATTCTGATTTTATAGACCAGGAAACATACTCAAAGAGGGTCACTTGACCCCAGATGAGATCCTCAGTTACTTCTTTGAATTACAGAAGAGGAAGCCAAGGCTCAGAGAGGGCAGTAGCTTCCACAAAGTGACCAGCAAGAAGATAGCAGAGGTGGCATTTGAACCCTGGTCTCCTGCCCCCACTTCTCAGGGCTCTTTCCATGCTATCTCACCTTCCCCATCACCACCCACTACCTTCTCATAGGGAGCCCCAGCCTCCATTTGCCCATCCTCTCCACACCCTTAGATACTTCGCTGATTGGCAGATGCTTCGGGGAGAGACTTGCAGAAATTCCAGCTTTGGTGTCCTTGGGTGGTGAGATTAAATCCACACAGAACAAGGTTTAATCGATAGCCAGGCCTTGCCACTCCCCAGCCTGGATCCCCGCCATATTCTGGCAAAAAACAAAAAAAGCCTCCTTGCCTGCCAGCACCTGCTGAGGCTGCAGTCCCTCTTTCCCTTTCTGTCCCTACCCTTTTTGGGAGAGGAATGTGGAGAGGATCTGGGCAGGGGGTGCAGAGAGGACGCCAAGAGAGAAAGGGAGCTGGAGACTATTCTTGGGACAGGACAAGGGCCTCCTTGGTAGAGGAATTGGCAGAAACTTCTGCCTCTGAACAGTTTGAGATAACAATAGCATAAGATGTGTGGGACAATGCAGCCATGGAGATGACACATGTTCTGTTCTTGCATTGCAGGAAAATTCAGGAATACTCCCCCACAGTTGCCCCCTCCCCTCTCAGTGTCTCAGATGCAGGGTCGCACCAGCAGGAGACTGGGATCAGAGCTCCTTTGGATTTTCCATTCTGGTTTTGTGGTGGAAGGACCCCTAAAGAGGGTGACAAGGGAGAATTAGGCAGGGAGAACAAGGAAGACTCACACAGGCAGCCCTGGGTGGGTGGGGTGAGGAATATTCCCTCCTCCATTAACATTGTGGCAGGCTGGCTTGGTGGCTTATTCCTGTAATCCCAGCACTTTGGGAGGCTAAAACGGGAGGACTACTTGAGCACTCACTCAAGTTTGAGTTTGAGACTAGCCTAGGCAACACAATAAGTCCTCATCTCTAGAAACAAACAAACAAACAAAAAGCTGGGTATGGTGGCAAATGCCAGTGGTCTCAGCTACTGGGGAGGCTGAGGCAGAAGGATTGCCTGAGCCCAGGAGGTGGAGGCTATGGTGAGCCATGCTCCTGTAGCCTGGGCAACACAGTGAGACCCGACTCAAAAAAAAAAACCCATAAAATATTGTGGCAACATTTTTTTTTTTTTAGTGGGAGACTCATTCTGTTGCCCAGGTTAGAGGGTGGTGGCATGCTCATGGCCACTGCAGCCTTGACCTGCTGGGCTCAGGTGATCCTTCTGCCTCAGTCTTCCAAGTAGCTGGAACTACAGGCACGTGTCACCATGCCTGGCTAATTTTTTTATTTATTGTCTCACCAATTTGTCCAGGCTGGACTCAAACCCATGGGCTCAGGCAATCCTGTCACCTTGGTCTCCCAAAGTGCTGGGATTATAGGTGTGAGCCACCACACCGGGCTTTTTATTTTTTTAAGGCTCTTTCAGGAGTGTGTGTGTGTGTGTGTGTGTGTGTGTGTGTTCTACTTTTTCCCCCAATTACCCAGATAATATCTGCTCATTGTAGAACATTTGGACAGGAGAGAAAAAAAATTCATCAATGACCTTATCTCCTAGAGGTAATCATTTTACAATTTTAACATATTTTGCTGGGCTTGGTGGCTCAGCCTGTAATTCCAATGCTTTGGGATACCGAGGTGAGTGGATTGCCTGAGCCCGCGGGTTCGAGGTCTGCCCGGGTAACTTGGCGAGACCTCATCTCCACAATAAATCAAAAATTAGCCGGATGTGGTAGCAGGCGCCTGTAGTTCCAGCTACTTGGAAGGCTGAGGTGGAAGGATCACCAGAGCCCAGCAGGTCGAGGCTGGAGTGGCCGGGAGCGTGCCACTGCACTCTAGTCTGGGCAATGGAGTAAGACTCCAACTCAAAAAAAAAATAAAACATATTTTAAGAAAAAAATTTTTAAAGAAAATAATCACCATCCCACCTCAATCCATGTTTAATTTTTCTGTCTTCCCTTTTAGCCTTTCTCTATATGCAGACACACTGTTGTCATAGTGAACAATGCAGTGTCCTTTTTAATCTTTCTCCTTTCTTTTTTGAGTTGGAGTCCCACTCTGTTGTCCATGCTGGAATGCAGTGGCATGCACGCCATGGCCATCAAGGTAAACATGAGTCTGTGTCACAGCTCAGCTTTCACATTGATTTTGTGGCTCTGCCATATACCCAGGTTGTACCATTGACTTTCCCTCCTGTTTCAAATGACACTGCAGTGAACATCTTCCCCCTGGAGGTTTAGGGCCACCCAACCCTAACCTTAGGGAAGGACACCGGGCGGGGGAACCTCTTCCCAACTCCTCAAGGGCAGAGCTACTATAAGTTCATGAAAGTACTTTAGGGGTGAGGTGGGGGGCTAAGGAGGGTTCCTTGTAGGCCAACTGGAGAATCTGAGCCTGAGTCCTAACTCTTTGACCTCTGATGTGCCTCTGTAAGGCAGGGAATACGAGGGGAGACCCCCCCCAAAAAAAACCTGGAATGGTCTTTTGGAGGGGAACTTCTTGTGGTAGAGGTTTCCCCCGCTAGGAAATGTTCTAGGAACCCATCAGTTTTATCTGGAAGCTTTTAGAAGGTGGCATCATGATGTGTGGAAGAAATGCCCGGAGTTGTGGCAAGCAGGTGGCTGGTTGTTCCACTATGACAACGCACTGCCCACACTGCGCTGATGACCAACAGTTTCTGACCAAAAACGGCATCATCTCCATGCCCTACCCTCCCTTTTCACCCCATCTCATCGGGAGTGGCTTTTTTTTTTTTCTGGGATGAAACAAAAGTCCTCAAAGGGAAACGTTTTGCTGATATGGAAGAAGTGAAACAAAAAAGTGACAGAAGCACTAAAAGACATCAAAATGGACAAGTTCAAAAACTGTTCTGAGCTGTGGGAAAAGCGTGTTGATAGGTGCATTGCATCCAACAGAGGACTCTGAAGGTGATTGAAGTTTAGATATGTAAGAATACACACACAATTTTTTATAAATACATTCTGGGTGTTTTGGGTCCCCCTGGATGCATGTAGGGTGGGGATGTGGTAGTCCTGGGTAGATTTGCAGAGTAGGGAGGGTGTGAGAAAAACGTGTGCTGTGGGCACCTCCTCCATAAGTGTGTTTGCATAACATTGGCGCCCCCTGCTGTCCCTGCTCTTCCAACAGTTGAGAGCTGTTTGCAGTTTGGAAGTTCTTCTTTCTGTCTAACTCTGCAGTTAAACAGAAGGATCAGCCTATCCTTTCTTGGTGTTTCTTTTCCAGTTGGAGGAGGGCATCATTTAAGAACAGTGACATGATGTAGCATTCAGAGAGTTAACAAACAACTCTTAGGTCCACCCCAAACCCGGCACCCGGAACCGTAGCCTCCTTGAGGAGACTTCCCAGACTCTACTTACTTTAACGTCTGAACTACTCTTTCTTAGATATTGGGGGTGGGAGGGGAGAGGAAGAAAGGGGCGAGACAAGATTGAGAAGGAGGCAGCAAGTCTCCTAAAGACCCTGTCCTGGCCACTTTCTTCTCCAGGCGTGGCGCTGAGGAGGGATACCATATCCGAGCCGTAGAGGGAAGCTGAGTTTTTGGCAAGGCAGAGTAGATGGCTTGCCTTCTGCATCTGATAAGGGCTTCATGTGGGCACATGTGGGGTCGTCCCATGGATCTGCTCTACCTGCTTCCTTATTATAGCACCTGGGGAAAGGGGGAAGGGGGAGTGACTTCTTCATATCTTTTTTTTTTTTTTTTTTTGAGTAGGTGTCTCACTGTCGTCC
>NW_007072182.1:404118-409650 GCF_000164805.1 Carlito syrichta
GCGCTGGGCTCGCCTGGAACATTCTGGAGGCTTCTCCTGCCTCTGCTATCGGGTCTGGCGCGGCGCCCTGGGCCGCTGATAAGAAGGCGTGAGGAGGCCCTGGCGGGAGCCAGCTGGGTCAGGGCCGCTGCTCACCGTGTTTCCTGGACCCTCTCTTCTGAGCTGCTCTAGGGAGTTGGACCCCGCTTCTCCGTGGTCCCCGGCTCAGCTGTCGTCATCATCAGGCGCGACTCACTGGACGGTCTTGTCATCTTATGCCCTCAGGAACAAAAATTCGGTTCTGAAGTCGCAGTGCCCTTCATTGGAAATGGCTGAACCTCGTTCCTTGCCAGGACTCTAGGAGGCAAGGGACAGGGTCGTGCACACGAGCTGGGGGTCACCCAGAGTCAAAGGAGGACGTATTCTCTTTGCGAAAGATGCACGGGAGGAATTCAGGGGTTTTCCTCTCCTGCCTCACAGATAGCAATGTCGGCACAGCTTGGACGGCCTTTGGGAGGTCAAGACCCCAGACACGGAGGGATGCCTTCCTAGGACCCAGGCCCCCCGTGCAATCCATGGAGTGCGCATGGGCTACGCTCCAAAACACGGATTTCTACCAGTGCCAAGGTAGAGCATGGGATTCGGATTTTGTCCCTGAGATGCCTGGGTCTGGCCAAGGCATGGACCTTCGCTGAGCTGAGGTCCGTGCTGAGGTCAGGCAAACCCTGGCCTCCCGGTTCTTCGGGTTTAAGCCAGCTGTGGTCTGAGCTGTTGAGGCACACGACGCTCCATGAAGGTTATTGAACCCGTGTGGACGCATCCTGGAGTTCGGGTCGGATCATGGGTGGAGGCTGCAGGGGCAGAGCGGCTCCTTGTAGAAAGCGGAGGGTCTTGGGGGAACTTCAGCACCACGAGATGGACAGCGCCCGGGAAGCGGCTGCCAAAGCTCTGCAGGGAAGGTCGTAGGCCCGAGGCCCCAACCCCGCTGGGTTCCGCGGTCTCTACCCTGGGAATCCAGGCAGAGGGACTGTCCCAGCGGAGCCGAGCTCCAGTGCCCGGACCTCGAGGCCCAGAGGCTGTGTGGAACCTGGGGCCGGTGCGCAGGGAATCAGAGTTCGAGCTTGAGGTCAGGAATGAGGGATAGGGAGGCAGCCGCGGCCCAGGCCACCAGGGAAGGCTGGTGACCCAGCCCTCCGCAGCCAGGGCCTGAAGTCAGAGTCTTGGTCACGTCCCTGGAGCTTCCTTCCGGCTCGCTTGGAATTCCGTGTAGATGCCTGCGCCAATGCAGGTTGCCACCGATATATCCCCGGGAACCAACCCCAGCGGCCCAGACGTGAAACCCCAACCGCTATCTCCAGTCTCAGGTTAGAAGGCAAGATAATGACACCTCTGAGGGCAAATGGGGATGCGGAAGGGCTGTTTGCAGAGAGGTCCCGCTTGGCGGACCTGGTGACAGTGAGGGAAGTTATGGGATGTTTCTAAGAAGCATGTAAATGACCCTCCGAGGGATTAAGATTCCAAATCGGACCAGTAATTCTAACACTTTGGGAGACCAAAGAGAGGATTCCTTGGGCCCAGGAGTTGGAGATCAGCCTGGGCAACATAGAGATCTCATCTCTACAATATCTCTATTTCTATCTCTATCTCTGTCTCTGTCTCTGTCTCTGTCTCTATCTCTATCTCTATCTCTATCTCTAGTACAGGCTGGAGTACAAGGACAAACCTGGGTGAGGGCACTCAGGGAAGTAGATGACAGTTATGGCCCAGGGAGGAGGAGTGCCCTTGGTGCAGTGACCTTGGACAGGGGGGGCCTCCTGATCCAGTCGGAGTGAGGCACAGGGCTCCCATCCTATTAAGCATGACTCCTATATACATAAGGTAAGTCCTACATCTCGGGACTGTCCACCTCACATGCTGCCCCTGGGAGAAGGCCCCAGTTCCACCTTCTTGCTGTTTCAGCCTCCTCCAGTTTCTGATTCCCCTTCCAGGAACAGCCTCCCCAGCTGGAGCCTGGGCAGAATGCAAGGCCAGCCTCTGGCACCAGCAAATGCCTACTAATCAGGGTCTGCACGGAGCTGTCTTGATCTCAGTCAGTCAGCTTGTTGGGGAGGAGGGCATCTTGGAAGAGTGGGTGAAGCCCAGTCTTCCTGAGGTCAGAGAGGGAGCCACTCCCGTACTCTGGTGACCAGCGACAGCTATACTCACTGCACACCAGCAGTGACAGATGTTTCCTTTCTGGCCTCCCAGGAAGTACTCTTCAGACCAGAACATAGTCCCCTCTTCCAGCAGGTGCACAAAATATGCATTATTTTGACAGGAAACCAGGCCTGGGTAGGTTTTGTAAAGAATAAGTTCACTGAACTCCCCTGCAAAACTCTACCTGTGGAGTCTAGAACCAAGGCCCTGCCACTTCCTCCCCACTGGGTGAGGCATAAGTGGCAGGTGGGGCAAAGATAAGTGCAGGAGGGGGAATCAAGGGTGTCCCGTCTGTTCAAATGGTCACTGCGGGTATTACACTGCCCTGGGAAGAACAGCAGGGCTTAGAGATCACCTAATGCCATCTGTCTGCACAGGGATATAGTCCCAGGGATAGGGTGAGGAATAAATTATTCAGGGCAGGACCTCACCACTGATGGTTTGATTGGGCTCATCAGACTTTTCTTTTCAGATAGGGTCTCACTCAGCCACTCAGCCTGGAGTACGGTGGTGCTCTCATGGCTCACTGCAGCCTCAAACTCCCAGGCTCAAGCAATACTTCTGCCTTGGCCTCCCAAGTAGTTGAGACTACAAGCATGTACTACTACACCTGACTAAATTTTTTTAAATTTTAATTTTATAGAGTTGGGGTCTTGCTATGTTGCCCAGGATTGTCTCAAACTCCTGGGCAATTCTCCCACCTCAACCTTCCAAAGCACATTGGATTAAAGGCCTGAAGCACTGTGCCTGGCCCAGCTTCAGAATGTTTTTTAACAATCTCCTTTTCCTGTCCTATCTTGCAGTTCTCCTAGATTGATTGTTTATATGGCAGGGCCTGCTGTCCTCCGTGGGGATGTGACCAAAGCAGCACTGAGGCACAGGCTTCCCACCTGATCATCCCCCGGCCCCTGCTCAAGTTTGGCATTGTCCTTCAGTTCGAATGGCTGGGCTTTATCTTCTGAGCCAAGAAACTGGATATTACTGATGTGCAACTGCTCAGCTGGGACCAGAGGAGGCAGAAGAGAAGGGTCAGAAACAGGAAAGGACATAAAGCAGGCACCTTTTCATCAAGGGCTGGAGACTAGCCTGGGAGGCCACTTCCTGCTAAATATAATCATGATAACATAATAACAGTAGCTGAGTACATTCTGACTGAATCAGTGCTAAGAGGGGCTCCCCTGAACTTCAAGGTCATCTCAGGGTTGGATAGCCAGGAGAAGGTGGCTTCCTCAGAAAGGGTAGTGCTGCTGGAGCCTGTCTATAATGGCTCCTTTAAGATCTGTGAGTAGGAGAGAGCCAGTGACTGAGCTTGGAGTCCAAGGGGAGCCCAGAACTATGCAAGCGTTGGGGGCGGGGGGTGAGGCAAAGTGAGGTGTGGGGAGAGGTAGCCTTACAGGCCTTCAGGTCTGCCAGGGTAGACACTGCAGAGGAGGGGAAACAGAACTATGGGGTCTGTGTCCAACCTGCTTCCTGAGGAGAGCACCTTGATGAGAGTACAGCTCCCACTCTGAGGAACCCAGAGTCCGATGGAGGAGACATCCTTAACTGGGGGTGCAAGGACCATGCCTATTTCTCATGGGGGACCCAGCACCAGCCAGTGCCAGACACACAGCAGGAGCAGAATAAATATTTGTGGGTGTACAATCCCCATTTTTCTTTTTCCAATGCCTGTTTCCCCAGCAATGGCATCCTGGACAGGGAAGAGCCTGGCTGGAGTGGTGTTACTGCCTGCAAAGCTTCAGATCGCTGGTCCAGGGTAATACTACCAACAATGAACCGAGAGACGCCGTCGCTGATGCTGGGTCTGCAGGTCCAGGATAAACGAGGGACAGTAGAGACTGTTTTGTCTCACTAATTTGGGTTTTGTTTGTTTTTGAGTAGGGTCTCACTCTGTCTCCCAGACTGGAGTGCAGTGGCACGCTCATGGCCACCACAGTCTCGATCTGCTGGGCTCAGGCTATCCTTCTGCTTCAGCCTTTCAAGTACCTGGAACTACAGGCGCGCGCCACCAGGCCAGGCTCCACTCATTTGTTTTATAGGTGGAGCGACAGACCCAGAGAGAATAGATGACTTTCCTCAAGCTACATCGCGAGGGAGGAGGAGGACCAGGGATAAATAATGTTCTTCCAAGATCTGTTCGAGGTCAACCTCCTTCCACGTTAAGGAAATTGGATCCTCCAGCAACCCACGAGACAACCACCGAACACAGTCACCCAATTAGCACCGGGCCAGGGACCTTCCGCTGATCGAGTGCACGACGCTCTACTTCTAGGTCATGAGTATAAAGCAGGATCGATCGATTGGTTGATCGTACCTGCCAGGCGTTGCTGAACGCTGATTGGCTGCAGTTTGGGCCATAAAAGCCAGCGCGTGGGGCACGCAGAAATAGGACTCGCGCCTGCGCTAAGCCCGCCAGTGGTCCCTTCGACCTCGCGCAGTGGGGGCGTGTCGTGTGAGGGATGCGCGCGAGGAAGCCCAAATGCGTTGTTGGGCTGCCTGTTACCAGTGAGCAGTGGAAGCTGGGCAGGGGCTGAGGATCCCCTCAGTCCTCGCGGGGTGTTTTCCACGTTTTAAATCGTTGTCTAGGCAGAGCGCGGTGGCTCAAGCCTGTTATCCCAGGACTTCGGGAGGCTAAGGCTGGAGGATCTCTTGAGGCCGGGAGTTCGAGACCAGCCTAGGCAACATAGCAAGACCCTGCTTCTTTTCTTTTTCTTTTTCTTTTTTTTTTGAGTTGGAGTCTCACTCGGTCGCCCAGACTGGAGTGCAGTGGCCGCTCCCGGCCACCGCAGCCTCGACCTGCTGGGCTCCAGCGATCCTTCCGCCTCAGCCTTCCGAGTAGCTGGAATTACAGGCGTGCGCTACCACGCCCGGCTGATTTTTTGATTTATTGTAGAGATGAGGTCTCGCTGCCCAGGCGGGTCTCGAACCCGCAGGCTCAGGCAATCCACTCACCTCGGCCTCCCAAAGGCGCGGGATTACAGGCTGAGCCACCAAGCCCGGCTTTTTCTTTTTTTTTTTTTGAGTTGGAGTCTCATTCCGACTCCCAGTCTGGACTGCAGTGACATGCTCACGGCCTCCCCAGCGTCGACCTGCTGGGCTCAGGCGATCCTTCCGCCTCAGTCTTCCAAGTAGCCGGAACTACAGGCGCGCGCTACCATGCCTGGCTAATTTTTTTTTTGAGTTGGAGTCCCACTCTATCACCCAGACTGGAGTGCAGTGGCCTCTCCCGGCCACCGCAGTCTCTACCTGCTGGGCTCCGGCGATCCTTCCGCCTCAGCCTTCCTAGTAGCCGGAATTACAGGCATGCGCTACCATGCCCGGCTGATTTTTTGATTTATTGTAGAGATGAGGTCTTGC
>NW_007072182.1:410014-411213 GCF_000164805.1 Carlito syrichta
CTTTTTTTTTTTGAGTTGGAGTCTCACTCTGTAGTCCAGACTGGAGTGCAGTGGCCGCTCCCGGCCACCGCAACCTCGCCTGCTGGGCTCCAGCGATCCTTCCGCCTCAGCCTTCCAAGTAGCTGGAATTATAGGCATGCGCTACCACGCCCGGCTGATTTTTTGATTTATTGTAGAGATGAGGTCTCGCTGCCCTGGCGGGTCTCGAACCCGCGGGCTCAGGCAATCCACTCACCTCAGCCTCCCAAAGGCGCGGGATTACAGGCTGAGCCACCGAGCCCGGATATATATATATATTTTTTAAATTGTAGAGAGGAAGTCTTGCCAAGTTGCCCGGGCTGGTCTTGAACCTGCGGGCTCAGGCAATCCACTAGCCTCAGTCTCCCAAAGTGCTGGGATTACAGGCCCAGCCGAATCCAGCTGGGATTACAGACCCCACCGAGCCTTACTGACCCTGTTACTTAAATTTAAAAAACAGAAACGGGTGTGGTGGCACGTGCCTGTAGTCCCACTTATTTGAGAGGCTGAGACAGGAGGATTGCTTAAGCCCAGGAGATCGAGGCTGCAGTAAACTATGATGGCACCACTGCACTCCAGCCTGGGTCATAGAACAAAACACTTTCTTTAAAATAATAATAAATCGTTCTCCAATCTGGCCCCTTCTCTGTCCTCAGAGCTAAAGCTCTTACTCCATAGTTTAAACTCCTCCAGTCTCCGTTCTTAAGGAGGATTGGAGGGTCTAGGTGCTGGCATGCCACCCTGCACCCCCTCCCTTTCACCACTGCCCTGTGAAGCCCCTCCTTAGGGAAACCTTAGGGTGGATCAACGAGTCGCTTGACCGAACAGTCCCAGCCTCCAAACCACATCTCTGGTGAAAACTCAGTGACTCCCAGCACCTAGTGCAGTGGCTCCTACCCTGGGTATTGCCCTCTTTCAGTGGAGAAGAACTGGGTTTTCTTGCAGTGCCTGTTGATTTGATCCCCAACATTCCTCCACATCAATTCCCAGTCCACCCAAATCCCTTAACCTATACATAAGCTTTGCAGCCAAGATGCTGACTTGGATGGGGGTGCATGCAGCACTGTCACTAAAATGGAGGAGCCGGGTTCGGTGGCTCAGGCTGTAATCCTGTGCTTTGGGAGGCTGAGGTGAGTGAATTGCCTGAGCCTGTGGGTTCAAGACCTGCCTGGGCAACTTGG
>NW_007072182.1:411233-416197 GCF_000164805.1 Carlito syrichta
GCTACTTGGAAGGCTGAGGCAGAAGGATCACTGGAGCCCAGCAGGTCGAGGCTGTGGTGGCCGGGAGCGTGCCAAGGAAGGAGTGAGACTCCAACTAAACTAAAATAAAATAATAAAATAAAATAATAGGTGGTGTATTTCTGAGGGTGTGTCTCTTTCAGAGCAATGCAAACCTGAAATTCCTGCCAAGAAACAATTTCAGCTCTTCCCAGGAAAGTGTGTGTTTTGTAGAGACAGGGTCTTGTTATGTTGCCCAGGCTGGTCTCAAACTCTTGGGCTCAAGCCATCCTCCAGCCTTGGCCTCCCAAAGTGCTGACATTACAGGCGTGAGCCACTGCCTCCTCTGGTCCCAGCTGAGCGGCTGCACCTCAGCGATATCCAGTTTCCTGGCTCAGAAGATGAAGCCCAGCCGTGGATGGTGCCAAACTTGAAGGGTATGGGTGATCAGGTGGGGAGCCTGTGCTTCAGAGTCTTGGTCACATCACCAAAGAGAAGAGCAAGAAGAGCAGCCTCTTCCTGGAAAATTGTAAAGGCTTACAGTAACGAAGGTGAGGTGGGTGACTTTAATTAATTGATTGATTAATTGATTAATTTTGAGTTGGAGTCTCACTGTGTTGCCCAGGCTGGAGTGCAGTGGCACAGTCACAGCCACTGCAGTCTAGACCTGCTGGACTCAGGCGATCCTTCCACCCTGACCTTCCAAGTAGCTGGAACTACAGGCATGCGCCACCATGCCCGGCTAATTTTTTGATTTATTATAGAGATGAGGTCTCACCGAGTTGCCCAGGCTGGTCTCGAACCCGTGGACTCAGGCAATTCTCTTACCTCAGCCTCCCAAAGTGCTGGAATTATAGGTGTGAGCCACCACACCCAGCCAGGTGACTTAAATTTAAAACAATAGATTAGAGTTTCACGTAGATTAAGTAGGAAGAAAAGAAAGCAGTGTTGGGTGGGACAGAGATTGAAGACACCAGCTTCCTTATCTCTGAGCATCAGGAGTGGGGACACATGTTGTCATGGTGCCATTGATGGAACAGCTTCATTCAGGGTAAGAAAAATGGAGGCAGGGAGGAAATGGTGGAGTTTGGGGTGGAGCATCCTGGCAGGAGCCTTCTCCAGTCATGGCTTGAGTCTCTCTCCACTGTCCTATATAGGGCTGTCAGTTCACCGGAGCTAGGCCCAGGCTTCCTTTGGCTTTGCTCAGCTTACTGCTGCTGCTGTTGGTCCACCTCGGTCAGCTGACCACAAAGCCAAGCTCATGAGAGGGTACGTGCAAGAACCCTCATTAATGGCACCTGCACACTTGCTAAGACTCTTAAGCATTGTTGAACCTTCCCAGAATGCCACTTCTTGAGAGGCATAACTTTGCAGCTTGCTGGAGCACCTGCTTGACTCCCACTGCCTGAACTCTTCTTTCCCAGGAGACCAGCTAGTGTAGCAAGAGGCTAGCAGGAGCCCTAAGCAAGGAAGGTTGATTTCCAGGGGTGTAGACAGGCCAACATAGGGTAGACAGGCCAACATAGGTTATTCAGGTCCTTGCCTTCATCTACATAGATCATGTTTCAGACACATGAGATACTCAAGGAAGAAAATTCCTTGTTGAAAGAAAACTTGACATTCATCTACTGTCAATTTGTTTTTAAGTGTTTCACTTTGTTATGCATATACTACATAAACGATATGGCAAAGTTTTAACTCCATTTTTATTAAGATGATGTCACAAAGGACTTTGTAAAGAATATTTTATAACAGCTTAGGGCAGTGATTTTTGGGCAGCACTTGAGTGAATGTCATCATGCTGTAGGTCTTCTATTCAGGGATGATAATGTGGGCATAGGTCAGTGGAGCTTCTCGCAGTGAAATTGAACAGGGGCCCAGGGAGAGCGAGAGTTCAGCCCTCACCCAGCTCCCAGAAGCACCAGGGCTTAATGACACCTCCCAGGGGAGAAGCTGGAGATCAGGCAGATGAAGCTACTTGAGCAGTGAGCTTCCTTAAGCTCCGCCTCAGGAAAACCTTAGGGCGGAGCTATGAGTCTCTTGACTGAACAGTCCCTGCCTCCAAGCCACATCCCTGGTGAAAACTCAGTGGCTCCCAGCACCTAGTGCAGTGGCACCTGCCCTGGGTATTGCCCTCTTTCAGTGGAGAGGAATTGGACAAGAGCCTGTGCTTTTGCGAGAGGTCACAACAGGTTTAGGAGTGGTTCAATCAACATTATTTCTTCTGTGTTGTAGGTTGAATGGCTAATAGTTTCCTCCTGAAATTAAAAAGGGAGAACAAAGTGCCATCAGAGCTATCAGCAACCTTTTTGCTGTAGTGATGCCAGTTTAGGTTTGAAATATATGAGGGGGACTGGGTGGGCGCGGTGGTTTATGCCTATAATCCCAGCACTTTGGGAGGCCGAGGTGAGAAGATTGAATGAACCCGCGGGTTTGAGACCAGCCTGGGCAACTTGGCAAGACCTCATCTCTACAATAATAATAATAAAAAATATCAGCCGGACCTGTGGTTCCAGCTACTTGGAAGGCTGAGGTGGAAATATCGCCTGAGCTCAGCAGGCAGAGGTGGCCGTGAGCATGACACTGCACTCCAGCCTAGGCAACAGAGTGAGATTCCAACTCAAAATAAGAACAGTCCCTGCCTCCAAGCCACATTCCTGGTGAAAATTCAGTGGCTCCCAGCACCACTGGGAGGGGAGGGCTGGTCACAGTGGCTCAAGCCTGTAATCCCAGCACTTTGGAATGTCGAGGCGAAAGAATTGCCTGAGTCCAAGGGTTCGAGACCAGCCGGGCAACTTGGTGAAACCTTGTCTCTACAATAAATAAATAAATTAGCCAAGCATGATGATGTGCACCTGTAGTTCCAGCTACTTGGAAGGTTGAGGCAGAAGGATGGCCTGAGCCCAGCAGGTTGAGGCTGTGGTGGCTGTGAATATGCCACTGCACTCCAGCCTAGGCAACAACAGAGTGAGACTCCAACTCAGGAAAAAAAAGAAAATAAATTTATGAGGGGAGACCAAAAAAATCTTCAAAATTTCTGTACTAAAAATTGTGTATTTAGTCGCTTCTTTTGCCCATGCCAGCTCTAGCATGTGACCCTGTCTTTTCTCTCTTCTTCTTTTAATATATTTTGTTTAAAAAATTGTGTATTTATTCTTACAGTTTTAAACTTCAGTCACCTTCAAAGTACTCTCTGTTTGATGCAATCAATATACCTATCAAGATGCTTTTTCTATTGCTCAAAACAGATTTTTAACTTGTCAATTTTGATGCCTTTTAGTGCATCTGCTGTTTTCTGTTACACCTCTTCAACACTGGCAAACGTTTCCCTTTGAGGACTCTTCCTTCTCCCCAGGCTAGGTCTTCCCCCAACTTGCCCAGCACTGTCTGGACAATGTGGTCTGTGTCCTTCTGGATACATCTTGTATTGTTTTCTCCCATCCTTTTTTTTTCCTTACTTTTCCCCCATCTTGGTTACCCCTCTGCCTTACTTTGCTTTTTTTTTTTTTTTTGAGTCTCACTTTGTCTCCCAGGCTGGAGTGCAGTGGCATGCTTATGGCCACCACAGCCTCAACCTGCTGGTCTGAGGTGATTCTTCTGCTTCAGCCTCCCAAGTAGCTCAAACGACAGGCATATGCTACCACACCTGGCTTATTTTTTGGTTTATTATAGAGATGAGGTCTCACCAAGTTGCCCAGGCTGGCCTTGAACCCTTGGGCTCAGGCAATCCTCTTGCATCGGCCTCCCAAAGTGCTGGGATTACAGACTTGAGCCACCACACCTGGCCGCCTTTTTTTTTTTTTTTTTAAGAGACAAAGTCTCACTATGTTGCCTAGTCTGGTCTCAAATTCCTGGGCTCAAGTAATCCTCTGGCCTCAGCCTCCCAAAGTGCTGGAATCACAGGTGTGAGCCACCACCTGGTCATGCAGTTTTGGGTCAAAAACCTCTGAACACTCAGCATGGTGTGGGCAGGTGCACTGGTAAATCACCCATCATGAAATGGGCGAATGCATTGAAAGAATCTCCAAAAAAATTTCAGGGAGGGGTGACCTGCCTACAGCTTTTGAAATGATTTCTGATTCTCTTCTATTTTTTTGTTTGCAAATCCTCAGCTGAAATGGTCCATGATGCGAAATTCTGTTAAAAATGATGACCTATGGATAGTGGACAGATCACATGAGAATTTTAAAAAATAGCTTAATTCAGATATAATTTAGGTGTACAACAAGCCAAATATTTAACATATACAGTTTGATAAGTTTTGACCTATGTATAAATCCTTGAAACCATCATCACAATTATGATGTGAGCATACGTGTGTCCATCACGCCCAGACTTTCCTCGTGGCCCCTTGTAATTATTCCTTGTCCCACTTCTTATTCTGTGCTCCTAAGGGACCAATGATATGCTTTCTGTCATCGCTGATTACTTTTGCATTTTCTAGAGTTTTGTATAGATGGAATTATACAGCATGTGCTTTCTTTTCTTGTTTCACTATCTGCATATCCATACATTGTATATTCTTACAATGGAGTACTATTCGGCAAAAAGAACATAAACTATTGATACACACAACATAGATGAATCTCAAAACAATTATACTATGGGAAAGAAGTCAGATGAAAAAAGAGAGCACATGCTGTAGAATGACTGGGATCAAACATATGAAGGTTAAGCTACTTGATGCACACTGCCACACTGCCTTCCAGAAAGAACAGGCTAGCATTCTCCCACCACGCCAGTGCTTATCTGAAAGTACTTCCAATGTGATAGGCAAAATAGAAAGCAAAAACTGTTGCTTTAATTTGCATGTCATTGATTACTAGTGAGGATGAGTGCTCATTTTGTATAGAGAGTTGTATTTTTTTTTTTTTTTTTTTGAGCTGGAGTCTCACTCTGTCACCCAGACTGGAGTGCAGTGGCCGCTCCGCAGCCTCGACCTGCTGGGTTCCGGCGATCCTTCCGCC
>NW_007072182.1:416409-428850 GCF_000164805.1 Carlito syrichta
TGGGCTCAGGCAATCCACTCACCTCAGCCTCCCAAAGGCGCGGGATTACAGGCTGAGCCACCGAGCCCGGCAGAGTTGTATTTTTTTCTGCGAAGTCTATATTCAGGCCCCTTTTTCATTGTTCCTACATAATACTCATCAATTTGTAAGAGCTCTTGGAAAAGAGGGCCAATTTTATAATACCAAGGAATAAGAAGAAGAAGAAGTGGGTAGACCAGGCATGGTGACTCACACCTGTAATCCTAACACTTTGGGAGGCTGAGGCCAGAGGATTGCTTGAGCCCAGGAGTTCAAGACCAGTTTAGGCAATATAGCGAGATCTTGTCTCTACAAAAAATTTTAAAAATTAGCCGGGCTCGGTGGCTCAACCTGTAATCCTGCGCCTTTGGGAGGCTGAGGTGAGTGGATTGCATGAGCCCAAGGGTTCGAGACCCGCCTGGGCAGCGAGACCTCATCTCTACAATAAACCAAAAAATCAGCTGGGCATGGTAGCACATACCTGTAATTCTGGCTACTTGGAAGGCTGAGGTGGAAGGATCACTGGAGCCCAGCAGGTCGGGGCTGCGGTGGCCGGGAGCGGCGGCCACTGCACTCAAGTCTGGGCGACAGAGTGAGACTCCAACTCAAAAAAAAAAAAATTTAAAAAATTAAAAGTTAGCAAGGCATGGTGATATGTGCCTGCAGTCCCAGCTGCTTGGAAGGCTGAGGCAGAAGGATCACCTGAGCCTAGGAGGTGGTGGCTTCAGTGAGTCATGATCATGTTATTGCACTCTAACCTTGGTGACAGAGTGAGACTCAAAAATCAAACAAACAAACAAACAAAAAGTAGGACCTATGTAACAAATCATTTTACACATTAATTTTAATCCTTACAAAATACTAGGAGATAGAATATATTCTCATTTTAGCTTACCCTGGAGTCACTCATGTTGCATGAGTGCTGGACCAGTGCACTGGGCTAGCATGGCCTCAGCAGGGTCACCAGGTATGTCCCTGTTCAAGTCAGAGCCACAGAGTGTGAAGATAATGCTGGAGGAGGGGCTAAGGGATAAAGGGTGTCCTTGGGGCTTTGAGACTATTCTAGGGAGCCAGAGACCAGGCCCATCAAGGCACAGTGGCCTGTATTCACTCCCAGATCCCTGTCCCAGCCTCAAGGAACTAGTTTTGTTCCGCCAATTCTCACGTACTCCTCCCTCTAACCATTTCCACGGTCTCCCCTTTTGTAGTTGAAAAGCCAGAGGTAACCCCCGATTGTATGAAGAGCTGAGAACCCTGGCTGTCTTAGAATCCTCACTGTGGCCCTGGACTGCCCTTCAGCCTCCAGCCCTTAGGCACTTGACAGAGGGTGCTCCAGGGTCAGCAGGATGACTTCTTCCATCCTGGAGTCCCAAGTTGTCCAGCGAGTGCTTAAGAACGCAGCAAGCCCATCCCTTACCTGCCTCATCCTCCCATAGATGAGGGGAGGATTTGCTGGAGGGCTCTGTTATGGGTTCAATTAAGTCTCCCCACAAGAACTACTTCCTAGAGGCAAACTGATCAAAAATGTGAAAGAATCATGTGAAAATGACCAACCCTTACTGGAGGACATGAAAGAAGACCTGGATAAGTGGAGAGACATGCTGTATTCCTGGGAAGGACTTGCAAGCCTGCTTCCAGCTGAGCAGATCCACTTGTTTATTTCCTTATTGGGGTGTAAGTTTTCCTTTGAAAACACTCCAAAAATACTTAGGAAAAAAAGGTGAAGTATAGAGATGGAGGGCACAAAAATAGAGACATTAAAAAAAGGAAAAAGAAAAAATGCAACCAACAACCAATCACAAACCAACGAAGAGCTTTAACAATACAGTCTACAGGGGAAGAGGACCCAGGAGAGCCTTGTACAGACCAAGAAGAAAGGTCATGCTAGAGAAAGATTAGACCAGTGTTTGTTCTTCCATAAGAAAAAAGTTGTAGAACAGTTGTTTTTTTTGTTGTTTTTTTTTGAGTTGGAGTCTCACTCTGTCACCCAGACTGGAGTGCAGTGGCTGCTCCCGGTCACTACAGCCTTGACCTGCTGGGCTCCGGCGATCCTTCTGCCTCAGCCTTCCGAGTAGCTGGAACTACAGGCGCGCGCTACCACACCCGGCTAATTTTTGACTTATTGTAGAGATGGGGGGGGTCTCTCCAAGTTGCCCAGACGGGTCTCGAACCTGCAGGCTCAGGCAATCCACTCACCTCAGCCTCCCAAAGTGCTGGGATTACAGGCTGAGCCACTGAGCCTGGCTGAACAGTTGTAACAATAAAGATTGGTTGGGTAAGATGGCTCACACCTGTAATACCTGCACTTTGAGAGGTGGAGGCAAGAGGATTGCCTGAGACTAGGGTTTGAGACTAGCCTGGGCAACTCAGTGAGACCTCATCTCTATGATAAATCAAAAAACTTAACTGGGTGTGGTGGTGCATACCTGTGGTTCCAGCTGAAAGACTTCCAGTTGGAAGGCTGAGGTGGGAGGATTGTCTGAACCCAAGAGGTCGAGGCTGCAGTAGCTGTGAGTGTGCCACTGCACTCGCCACTACACTCTAGCCTGGGCAACAGAGTGAGACTCCGATTTAACAACAACAAAGCCACAATAAAGACCATGGGCTACGTCTGTGGGAACAACTGAGGCATGCAAGAATGGGAAGGCAAGGTTGTTTCATCAGTGAATATTTTTGAGCTCTTACTGTGTGGTGGGCATTGGGGTCACAGGGAGAAGATTCTGTCCTTGGGCAGCTCAGGGCTTTGAGATCAGGTTGGAGAAGACTGACCAGCTTAGATGAAGGACTGCTAAGTGACCTATGATATGGAGGCAGAAGACTCATTACAACTGAGGGTCCAGCTGTGTCATGGAGGATGTATAGCCCTTTGACTGGAAGGGATTGACAGGCACAAGGTCAAGTTAGCAAGGAGGTGAGACTCAGGAGAAGGGAGCTGAGGGAGTTACTGGGGTTGTGGAGCAACCCAGAGATAAGCATGGACAATAGGATGTGACCAACCATTTGGGACATTCGGTATAAAGGGAGTACTGTGATTTGAATGTGTTCCCCTAAATTTATGTGTTGGAAACTTAATCCCCAGTGCAACAGTGTTGGGAGGCAGGACCTAATAAGAGGTGATTAGGTCATGAGGACTCTGTCCCCTCAAATAGATTAATGTCTGCATTGCAGGAGTTGGTTAGTTATAGCAAGAGTGGGCTTGTTATAAGTTCTGACCCTCTCTTATTTTCTTGCACTCTCTGGCTCTGCCACCTTTTTCCATGGAATGATTCAGCAAGAAGGTTCTCGTCAGATGTAGCCCCTTGATCTTGGACTTTACAGCCTCCAGAACTGTGAGAAATAAGTTCATTTTCTTTATACATTTACTCAGCCTGTGGTATCTTGTTATAACAACACAAAATGAACTGGACACAGTGTCATGCTTAAGGGGAGCCCTGTGCCTTAATTCTGCCCACCCCCTCTGAGGCCCCATGCCACGTGCACTTGCTCTCCCAGGGTCCTAATTGCTACTGCCATCCCCAAGTGCCCTCCCCTCTGTCAACACCTCACTACTGACAGAAGTGCCCTGCAACTGACACTTGGAAGTTCTTCAGGTTGCAGGGATACAGGGATGCCCTGCTTGAGAGGCGACTCCTCTCCTAACAGGCAGTGGATGCCAAAGAAAAGCAGTAGGACCAGTGTCCAGAATCCCAGGTTGGAGTCCTAACTGAAGGCTCCTTGGGCTGTGTGACTTGGTGGAGTTGGCTGCCCTCTCTGAGCCTTGATACTCCTGTTTGTTAATAAGGATAGTTGGGCCAACTTCCCTGGGTTGCCAAGAGCCTCAATGGTTACAAAGGGTTATTTCCAAGATATCTAGAAAAAATGGGTAAGCCCACTCTGGTCCTCAGTGGGACTGGGCTACTCCGCCTCTCTCCTCCTACCTCACCCCTCAAGCTGCCCCCTCTGCGCCTCCATCACCCCATTCCTAGCTGCCATTAGCGTTCTTTTTTCTTTTTTAAATCAGGTGCTGTGCTGGGGGCTGGTCATGCAGATGCACTGGCATTGACTGGTTTTTCCAACTGCCCTAAGAACCCAAGGGGTTCCCACCTTCAGCTTACAGACCCCGGCTCCTAGCCCTAAGCAAGCGCCCCCTCACCTGCTCCAGGTCTCTTAGGCCCCACTCCTCCCATCTCTAGTTCCAGTTCTGGCCCCCAACCCCCAAGCCCAAAACCTCAGCCCCAAGTACTCTGGTTCCTACAGCCACAGACTGTGGCCATCACTGCTGGTTCTAACTCTTACAAATTTCTGGGGGTTAGTCTGGAGTGGGAGGCAGGGAGGAGGTTCCTTCCTTTTCCAATGACTCAAGCCTTTTCTGTCACTTTCAGACTGCTCTGTCTACACAGCCTGCACAATCTGGAGTCCCTTACCTGCTGGGAGAATGTGAACAGCAGACGTCAGAGTTATTTCTGGAACACACTCACTCTAGTATCCCACCCTTTTCTTTCCTCACATCCTCCCCCACCTGTAAATCTCCCTCAGATTCCCCACCTAACATTTTCTGATACCCTACACAGAGTTGGGAGTGTCAGGATTCACCCTCCAAGTTCAACATCCCCTGACCTTAACCTCCTGGCAAGGCTCCTGGGAGCTGAGGTCAGTGAAGAACTGGGGACAGGAACTGGGACCCCACATTTCCTTCCTCATGCTGTGGCCCTGTCCTTCCAGTGGGAAGATGTTCACTACCTTATTATCTAAAAGGGGAAGTAAGCTGGGTGCTTAGCGACAGGGGAATGACTGAATGAAGGATGACACAACCCAACATATTGTGGAGTCACAAAATGACAGTCCTGATGGCTGTGCAACTTCATGGTTATACTGAAATGTGAAGGTTAAAAAGCAGGAGGTTTGGCCGGGTGCAGTAAAAAAAAAAAGCAGGAGCCTTAACTGTTTTCTATGTAAAGAGTGTATTTGCATATAAATAAAAACTGAAAGGGAATACAGAAAATAAAATCAGATGGGATGATTATTTAAAAAGTCATAATATGTCATATAATTAAAAACAGTAGTCTCTGGATTATAAGATAATGTATACATTTTTTCTTGCTTCTTTCCCTTGTTTTCTACAATATGCATTATTATCATAAATTTGGGAAAAGAAATCTTATCATGGTTCCCTTAATGTTGATACAGTGTTGATTGAGAAATAAAAGTTTCTCTCCTAAAAACTACCTGGAGCTCTTTCCTTTTCTATGACCTGTCATCTTTTCTTTTTTTTAGTGGACATTTAAAAAATATTATCTAACAATGTAGTCTGTCTATCTTTTTTTTGTTTTGTCAGAGTGTCACTCTATCACCCAGACTGGAGTGCAGTGGCATGCTTGCAGGCATCACAGCCTTGACCTGCTTGGCTCAGGTGATCCTTCCACCTCAGCCTTCCAAGTAGCTGGAACTACAGGCATGTACCACCATACCCGGCTAATTTTTTGATTTATGATAAAGTCTTGCCAAGTTGCCCAGGCTGGTCTTGAACCCCTGGACTCAGGCAACCCTCTTGCCTCTGCCTCCCAAAGTGCTGGGATTACAGGTGTGAGCCACAATGCCCAGCTAACCATCTTAATACCTTATTTGGGTGTCCTGACCCCCAAACCCCTTATCATCCTGTTAGCTTTCCTGTGTCACTGTCCTTCAGCCAGAGACCACCAGGAATGCTTGTAGTTGAGCAGGCTGGATTTATTACTATGATGAGGGAGAATGCGTATCATGGGAAAATATGTCAGTAAAATAATGTTATTATAAGAATAGCCTATTATATGATTTGGGTGGTTTGAGAGAGGGGCTAAGGAAGTGGGCGTTCACTTCTGAGGGAAGCTGTCAGAAAGCAGGGGCAATTCTATAATTGGATACTGTCATAGTCCATTTAGTTGTCTAAAAAAGGAATATATGAAGCTGTGTCATTTATAAAGAAAAGAGATTTGTTTGGCTCACAGTTCTGCAGGCTGCACAAGAAGCATGGTGCCAGTATCTGCTTCTGGTGAGGGCCTCAGGTGGTTCCATTCACAGAGGAAGGCAAAGAGAAGCCATCAAGTGCAGAGATCATATGGTGAGAGAGGAAGCAAGAGGGTGGGGAGGTGCCAGGCTCTCAAGGGAACTAATAGAGTAAGAACTCACTCCCTCCCCACCAGGGAGTGCCTTCATCTATTCATAACCCAAACACCTTGCATTACCTCCAATCTTGGGATCAAATTTCAACATGAGATTTGAAGGAACAAACATCCCACCATAGCGAATACCTTAACAAATTTATCTATAGAGAGAGCAGACTAGAGTGAGGATAAAGCTGTATTGGGGGGGAAAGGAGCTGTCACCTTGGATTAGGCAATGGATTCTTTGTCTTCTTCCCCTCCCCACCTTCTCCTTCTTTTCTTCTTTCTCACTCTGTTGCCCAGACTGGAGTACAATGGCACCATCATAGCTGAGATTACAGGCATGTGCCACCATGCCTGGCTAATTTTATTTTATTTTCAAATTTTTTTAATTTTTATTTTTGGCAGAGATAAGGTCTTGCTATGTTGTCTAAGTTGATCTTGAACTCCTGAACTCAAGTGATCCTCCAGCCTTGGCCTCCCAAAGTGCTGGGATTACAGTTATGAGCCACTGCGCCTGGCCAATTTCTTAGATATATTAATAATTCCTAAAGCATAAGCATCTAATAAGGGACTTGTATCAATATATAAAGCATTATTAAAACTCAATAATAAAAAAGTTTAAAAATAAGCAAAGGATCTGAATAGACATTTCTTTAAGGAAGATAAAGGGCCAATACACACATGAAAAGATGCTTAACATCACTAACCATTAGAGAAATGAACATCAAAATCACTATGAGGCTAGGTGTGGTGGCTTATGCCTGTAATCCAAGCACTTTGGGAGGCAGAGGTGAGAGGATTGCCTGAACTCAGGGATTTGAGACCAGCCTGAGAAACATTGTGAGACCTCATCTTTGCAATAAATCAAAAAATTAGCTGGGCATGGTGGGGCATGGCAGTGCATGGCTCTGGTTCCAGCTACTTGAAAGACCTACCCAGCAGGTCGAGGCTGTGTGGCCATGAGCTTGCCACTGCACTTCAGCCTGGGTGACAGAGTGAGACTCTGACTCAAAAAAAGGAAAAAAAACACAATGAGATACTACTTCACACCCATTAGAATGGCTAATACTAAGAAAGAAAGAGAGAAAGAAAGAAGGAAGGAAGGAAGGAAGGAAGAAAGGAAGGAAGGAAGGAAGGAAGGAGGGAAGAAAATAAGTGTTGGTGACACTGCTGCTGGGAATGTGAAATGGTGCAGCCACTGTGGAAAAAAAGTCTAGCAGTTCCTCGATATAGAATTACCATATGACTTAGCAATTCCACTTCTAGATATATACACAAAATAAATGAAAACACGTGCACACAATGGCTTGTACATGAATGTTCACGGTGGCGTTTTTCATAATAGCCAAAAATGGAAGCAAGCGAAATGTCCACTAACTGATGAATGGAGAAACGCAATGTGGAATCCCCTTACAATGGGACGTTATTTGAGTCTAAGGGTCAGCAGGTTGCTGTAGAACCAGGAAGAGCCTGAGTTCCAGTTAGAAGGCAGGTGAACATTCTCTTACTGGGGGTGGACCAGTCTTTTGTTCTTTTCAGGCCCTCAACTGATTGGATGAGGTCCACCCATATTAGGGAGGGCAATCTGCTTTACTTAGTCTTCCAATTTAAATGTTAATCACAGTCAAGTGCAGTGGCTCATGCCTGTAATCCCAGCACTTTGGAAGGCCAAGATGAGAGGATTGCTTGAGCCCTGAGTTCAAGACCAGCCTAGGCAACATAGCGAGACCCATCTCTACAAATAAAATTTAAAAATTAGCCAAGTATAGTGGCATATGCCTGTAGTCCCAGTTACTCAGGAGGTTGAGGCTGAAGGATGGGAAGGATCACCTGAATCCAGAAGGTCAAGGCTGTGGTGAGCCGTGATCATGCCACTGCACCGCAGCCTGGGTGACAGAGTGAGACTCCAACTAAAAAAAAAAAAAAAAAAAAAATGTAACTGGTGAGGTGGCTCATACTTGATTACCTGATTACCCAGCACTTTGGGAGATGGAGGGGAGAGGATCCCTGAGCCCAGGGGTTCGAGACCAGCATGGGCAACTTGGCGAGACCTCATCTCTACAATAAATTTAAAAATTAGCTGGGAGTGGTGGTGCACGCCTATAGTTCCAGCTACTGGGAAGACTGAAGCAGAAGGATTGCCTGAGCCCAGGCGGTAGGTAGATACTGGATGACATAGTGAGATTCTGATTGAAAAAAAAAAAAGGCTGGGCTCAGGTGATCCTTCCGCCTCAGCCTTCCAAGTAGCTGGAACTACAGGTACACACCACCATGCCTGGCTAATTTTTTAAAATTTATTGTAGAGACATGGTCTCTCCAAGTTGCCCTGGCTAGTCTCGAACCTGTGGGCTCAGGCAATCCTCTCACCTTGGCCTCCCAAAGTGCTGGGATTATAGGAGTGAACCACCGTGCTCAGCCTAAAAAAAAAATGTAAATGTTAATCTCATCCACAACACCCTCCTAGAAATACTCAGAATAATGTTTGACCAAATATTTGGGTGCCTGTGGCTTAGTCAAATTAACACATAAAATAGGTCATCACAGGAGTGAGGTACTGATGAATGCTACAACATTCATGATACTTGAAAACATTATGCTAAGTGAAAGAAGACCACATGTATCACAAGGAACCATATATTGCATGATTTGATTTGTATGAAATGTCCAGAAAAAGCAAAAATATAAAGACAAAGCAGATGGGTGGTTGCCTAGGGTGGGGGAGAGGGAGGATTTTGAAGAAATGACGAAGGCGGTGGCGTTTCTTCTTGGGGTGATGGGAATGTTAGAAATTTCACATGATGACAAATGCACAGCTCTATGAATATAATTAAAACCATTGCACTTTGCATGGATGAAGTAAATGGCATGTGAATTATATCTCAATAAATCTGCTAAAAAGAATAGCAGTCACTCATTTTAGTTAAGAGAGGGGTTGTTTAGTGTTTTATACATGGCATCACACTGACCTTGTTTTTGTCGGTGCTAACACAAAATTATGAAGTGGCCTGTTTTGTCTCCTTTTATCATGGTCTCAGAGTAACTCATCTGAGGTTGGTATTCTGTGAGACTGTTTATGTCCAACACAACTTGGCTGTGAGAGTCAGGTTAGTTTGTGACAACACTGGGGTCTAACGGTGAACATCAAATCGGCTGTGGATGCCAGGGGCTGCTTTTTCCCTCTCAGCTGACACGGGGAAGCTTAGCAGGGCCCTGGGGACCCACAGGAATGTGAATAAACACACTTGGAAAGTCCACAGAAGCTCTGGTCCCAGCCTCCTGCTGGTGTGAGCCTGGGCTCTTGCGCCTGGGACTCTGGGAGGCCAGGGGACACCTGACCAGAAGAGAATACATGCAGTCTGGGATTGTTCTGTGCTTTCCTGTCTGTTGCTATTTCAAAAATATTTAAACGCAGAAGGTGCCCCACCTGCTCTGTCAAGGCGGTCCCATCGGACCCCAGTGACCACCTCCAGCCCTCACCCCCCTGAAGTCCCTACATCAGTATATCAGCAGGTGCAGAGGATGTAGAGGACAAGACCAGGTCCAGTCCTCCCCAACAGTATGGGGAGGACTTGCAGCAAGCGGGTGAAGGGGAGGGGAGAGGAGCTGCAGCCATCTCAGGCCTCAGCAAGAAGGGAACCTTTCCTGTCTTTCTCTCCATGGTAGAGATCTGGGCTTGATGAAAGCGTATTTTGTGTTGCATTCAATCACAACAGACAAAAAGAGTCCCTGCAAACCCTTCCTGGCATCAGGAGATGCAGAGGACAAGACCAGCTACAGGCTGAATTCCCAGTGAGAGGAAGGCAGGAAAGGAGCACCAAGAGTGGGATGCAAGTCCAGGGTTCGAATCCCAGTCCTACTCCCTCCACACAGGGCTGTTTAGGTCAGTCACTGCCCTGTGGGGGCCTCAGCTTCCAATCCTGTAACTCAGTGACATAGTTGACATCCATCATCCAAAATCAAGTGAACCCACTGAGACTGTTTCCTCCCTTGTACAAACAGGATCCTCGCTTGAGCCCAGGAGTTCAAGACTGCAGGGAGGTATCACCACCCACTGCACTCCAGTCTGGGTGACAGAGTGAGACCTTGTCCCTGAAAAAAAGAAAATCAGATTCCTGCTACTCATTATGGAAAGACCAGTAATCCCAACACACACGCTCACCTCTCTCACCCCTCATGCCGCTCCAGCTTCATCTCTTAATATTCCTGCCCCTCCCGAGATGCTCTTGTATAGCCCACCTCTGTGCCTTCTCTCATTTGGTTCCCTATGCTAGGAATGCCCTTCTCTCCTTTGGTCAGTGCCTACTTGCCTTGCAAGACTCAGCTCAGTCCTTGCCTCCAGGAAGCCTTCTCCAGTCTCCCTCCCACTGACTGTGTTACGTTCTACTCCTGGAGCTCCTATCACACCTAGGCATAATGCCATCATTGTCCTAATAATACAGTTGGTAATTCACAAGGAATTATAGTTATAATTTATTGAGCCCTTACAGCCTGCCCCTGCACTAGGCCCTTTAAACAGGATTATCTCATTGAATCCTGAAGAAGTCAAACTCAGCTCAGAGTTCAAAGCAATCATCTGCCCTGCTGTTGATCCAGCTGAGATAACAGAGATAAAAAGGCGACTGCAGAGTTAACAGGAAATAATATTTCTCCCAGGCATAGACAGCAGTGTCATAACCCGCCTCTTCTTTGAGTTACGAGTGTTTTCTTACAGACTGAGAAATTCTTTTTTCTATAATCATAGACTATCAGACACTTTGCTGTTTGGAATTATGTCAGTGAGAATGACGTATCCCACTCTTGTCTGGAGGATGGAAGTCACTTTGACATAGAGAAGCAGTCTCCATTTCTAACCAGGTGGGAATATTCAGATAAGGGTTTTCTGGACATGACATTCCACATGTATCTAGTTTCCAAGGAAAACAGAACTCGGGATGTACTTCACAGTCCAACTCTTTGTACTCATCTCTATTTTGCTTTGAGTCTATTAAAAATGTTTTATTTATTTATTTATTTGAAAGCAGGATTTATTGAGAGGACAGAAAAGCTCCCACAATGGGAGGGGATCTGAAGGGGTTGCCCAAAAATGTTTTATTTAAATTTCATCTAAACTCCACTCTTTCCCTAGTACTATAGTAACTATTTTTTCTTTGTTTTGGTGACAGTAGTGACAAAGGGTTTGGGAAAGATTTGTTTATTTACTTTTTTTTTTTTTCTTTCCCTTCCTTCCTTCCTTTCTTCCTTCTTTCCTTCCCTCCTTCCTTTCTTTCTTTTTTCAGTCAAAGTCTCAATGTGTTGCCCAGGCTGGAGTGCAATGGCACAATCATAGCTCACCACAGCCTTGGGCTCAGGTGATTCTCCCACCTCAACTTCCCAAGTAGCTGGGACTACAGGCACATGCCACCATGCCCGAATATCTTTTCATTTTTTTTGTAGAGATGCAGTCTTACTATGTTGCCCAGGCTGGTATCAAACTTCTGGCCTCAAGTGATCCTGTAATAGCATAAAAAACCTATAATAACCTGTAATAGCTTGCTTAACATAAGTAACTCCATTTTGTAACAGATTCTCCATTTTAGTTGTTCATACCCAGAGATGACCCCCCTGCATAACCTTCCTGTAATCACAAGTTGTAACCTTCCCATAATCACAAGCCCATATTCTTGTTCCCCTCAGTGCTTGGAAACTCCCCAATTGCAAATTCTGTAGCTATCTGTTCCCTTTGGCAACCAAATGTTCTGCCAAAAATGTAATCATAACTGTACAACTTTTGTGGTTTTTGTCTTTATAAACCGCTTGCTTACTCTGTTTGGGGTTGATAGTTCTTTAGGGCACTAGCCTACTCTCGACCCTCAGCTAATAAAGGACTCAAATTTGACTTTTTGCTTGTTGGTGACTTCTTTCTCACACTTTGGCTATAACATTTGGAGGCCCCAGCAAGATTCACCAACCTCAGGAGGCAGCCTTGCTCCAGCTCTTCCCAGCTTGGTGGAGAAGTTATCGGGGAGGCACCCCCTGAGATGTTCCAGGGCCCCATAACCTCTCACCCAGCCTGGAAGGAGTTGGAACAACTACTGGCTTCCCATCACCTCAGAAATACCTGAGTCCATCTGCATTCTCCTAGCAGGTAAGAATCTGTTCTGTCTGTGGCCATAATTCTGTTTAAAGGCAGTCATGGCCTGACGAAGTTGTCCCTTGGACACTATTCATTAAGCCAAGATGTTGGCTGAATAGAGTCCTGTTTCAGTTTCTGGTTTCAGTTTTGATTTGCCTTTACTGGTTTTTTTTTTTTTTTTTTTTTTGG
>NW_007072182.1:429158-441387 GCF_000164805.1 Carlito syrichta
CCAGGCGGGTCTCGAACCCGCGGGCTCAGGCAATCCACTCACCTCGGCCCCCCAAAGCACTGGGATTACAGGCTGAGCCACCGAGCCCGGCCTCCTTTACTGGTTTTTGACAACACGGAGTCTCAGACTTCTTGACCTTCCAGTCCCCTGAACTGTATAATAACGAAGTTTTCTGCTGTATCATGGAGGACAGCTGACTGTCTCTGCCTAGGGCTACTCCCTAGGGAGGTAAGAAGGTCCCCGAAGGAAAGTTCAGACTGCCAGCACTTGTATGGGTGGGAGTGCATGGATTCTTTGCTCTTTTCTTTTCTGGTTGGTAAAGTGACTCCATGAAGAACCTTGAAACTCCAACAGCTGCATGGTATACCTTTCTGCGGCTTCAGTGAGTCATCCCTCATTTGCCATCCATGGCACCTGATCTCAGCCTCCAGCCCTCTCACCCCCCTTCCCCTCACTGTTTGATAGCCCCCTGGCAGCAGCAGCCCTACTTGCTGCAGCAAGTTACCTCCCCCATGTGTACTTGGGAAGCCCATTCAGGTTTCCACATAACTTAACAGGTCTCTCCTCAGGGGGGTGACTGTGAAAAAAAATTTGGGGTTCTTGTTTGCTTGTTTTCTTATGATAAATCTCTCTCAAGTTAATTTAAACTGGGACTATATCAACCTTCTTCCCAGACGAAAGTAAAGGGATCATGTAAATTAATCCTGTTAACTAACTGCAAAAAAAGTCCATTGTAATTTTAATTTGTTTTTCCAACCAAACACGCAAGTGCTCTAATAAAACTTTACTTCCATCTTTACCATGTGTTAACACATTAGTGTTAAGTAACACCACTGTTTGTTATATTAGGCTCACTAAAGTTGTATTTTATAAACAAAAGATTAAATCGCTTGTTGTGCCTAACTAGCACCCTCTTATGAGACAGGTAAAGCTTTAAATGCTAAACACCCTGTGTGACATGATAAAGTTTGGGAACTGGACATTCCCACCTGGTTAAGTCACTTTTGCTAAGTCTAGTACTTCTTCTGCCAGGTGGATAAAATACTGGGTACTTTATGAAACTGGAGTACAATGAGGATGGGAACAGTAATTTATAAGGGTTTTTAACAACTTTGCCTATTCATAATTATAAATAAGTAGAAACAGATCATTATACATCCATATTGTCTGTTCACTCCAAAGGGCTTTATATCAGACTGTCACAAACAGAGAAATATTTAAAAAGTTTCATATGTATAACCTATTAAAAGAGAAGCCCTAAAGTTTTTTTTCAAGAAAAATGTTAAGAAAAAGAATGGTGCCCTCAACATGAAGGGCAGGAGAACCAGAGGGTCAAAGAGGTACCCCAATTGGCAGTCCTAGTTAGTGACCAAAACTCCAAGTGCCCATCAAAGACCTGGTAAAAACAAACCTGCTAAGGGGATGGTGTCCGTTGCTTATGGGTACAGTCTGTGGGGGCACTGAAAGCATAGTTGTTCCCAAAAGTCCTTAACCTCCTGGACCTTGTAAATTGTGCAGTCCAGAAAACCACTGGGAAGCAGGTGCACTCTCTTCTGAAGAGAGGAGTGAACACTTGGTTCACAAATGGTGGCCACTTATGGAGGCCTGGAAATCTACTAAACTGCCTGGCACTGGCTCACCATCACCCCATCAACCCTCCAGGTAAATATTAGGGCACTGAAACCCAAAATTAATTTCTTTTTTTTTGAGTTGGAGTCTCACTCTGTCACCCAGACTGGAGTGCAGTGGCCACTCACAGCCACTGCAGCCTCGACCTGTTGGGCTCCAGCGATCCTTCCGCCTCAGCCTTCCAAGTAGCTGGAACTACAGGCACGCACTACCATGGTCAGCTAATTTTTTGTTTATTGTAGAGATGAGGTCTCGCCAAGTTGCCCAGGTGGGTCTCAAACCTGCAGGCTCAGGCAATCCACTCACCTCAGCCTCCCAAAGCACTGGGATTACAGGCTGAGCCACGGAGCCGGTCCAAATTAATTTCTTACTTTAACAAAGGTGCCAACCTTTTGGTCCTAGCCATCCATGTTGAAATCATATAGCCTTATCCAAAAGAAATTTTCTCCTTTAAACAACAGAGGGTGGAAGAAAGAAACAAAATTCAGTTAGCCCTCCTCCACTGTCTTTGTTACAAAAAAGCAAGGTTTCTCCAATGGAACCAGTCATGTGCACTCATCACCCCACCTGGGATGATTGCCAGCAGCTCCTTTTAACCCTATTTACCTTTGAGGAGCAAGAACGCATCAGAGCTGAAGCTAAAAAATCTTCTAGCCTCAACTGAGGGTATACAGGAAGAAAGTCAGGAAATGTTAGATGAGGTTTTTTCCCTCTTCTCACCCAGATTGGGACCCTAACATTTCAGCAGGGTCCAGGGCATTAGCTACCTATCACCGGACTCTATTAGCTGGTTTGAGGAGAGCAGCTTGGAAACCTATCAATCTTTCTATAACTACTGAGATTCTCCAGGGTCCTGAGGAATCCCCAGGAGCATTTCCTGAATGCCTACAGGAGGCTTTTCATACCTCATCTAGAGTGTAGGCCTGCTTCCTGTCTGTAGAAAGTAAACCATTCTCTTCTCTTTTACCTTTGGAGAAGGGGCTGGTGCCAAAGGGGGGCTCTGTGTAGTGCTAGAGAGATCATGCTGTTTTTATGCCAACAAATCAGGGGTTATTAAAGACACCCTCCAGAGGGCTTGAGAAAATTTGAACAAATGACAAAAAGAAAGTGAAAATAATAAATCCTGGTTCCAATCCTTGTTTGATTGGAACCCATGGCTAACAACTCTTGTTATTGATCTAGTTGGACCACTCATACTTCTCCTCCTTGGTTTGCTCATAGGGCCCTGCATAACAAATTGGTTTATTTGTAAAACTCATGTATATAAGACCCTACTACAATAATATACCTATGACTGATGAGTCAATGCATTGACTCATGCATCAATGAGGGGGGAATGTAATAGCATAAAAAACCTATAATAACCTGTAATAACTTGCTTAACATAAGTAACTCAATTTTGTAACAGATTCTCCATTTTAGCTGTTCATACCCAAATATGACCCCCCCCCCCCGCATAACCTTTTCATAATCACAAGTCCACATTCTTGTTCCCCTTGGTGCTTGGAAACTCCCTAATTGCAAATTCTGTAGCTATCTATACCCTTTCACAACCAAATGTTCTGCCAAAAACGTAATCATAACTGTACAACTTTTGTGGTTTTTGCCTTTATAAATCCCCTGCTCACTCTGTTTGGGGTTGAGAGTTCTTTATGGCACTAGTCTACTCTTGACTGCCAACTAATAAAGGACTGAAATTCAACTTTCTGTGTGTTGCCGACTTCTTTCTCACACTTCAACTATAACAATCCTTCCTCTTCAACATCCCAAAGTGCTGGGATTACAGGTATGAACCACTGCCCCTGGAAAAGATTCTTTAAATATGACATAAAATGCATGAATTGGCTGGGCATGGTGACTCACACCTATAATCCCAGCACTTTGGGAGGCTGAGGTGAGAGGATTGCCTGAGCCCATGGATTCGAGACCAGCCTGAGCAACTCGGTGAGACCTCATCTCTACATCAAATCAAAAAATTAGACATGGTGATGCGTGCCTGTAATTCCAGCTACTTGGAAGCCTGAGGCAGAAGGATCACCTGAGCCCAGCAGTTCAAGGCTGCGGTGGCTGTGAGCATGCCACTGCACTCCAGCCTGGGTGACAGAGTGAGACTCCAACAACAACAACAACAAGGATACCTGCACATGCAAGTTTATTGCGGCATTATTCACAAATAGCGAAAGCATGAAACCCATTGAAAGTGGACTGGATAAAGAAAATCTGGTACATATACACAATGGAATATTATGCAGATATGAAGAAAAATGAAAGTATGAACTTTGCAACAACTTGGATGAATTTAGAGTCTATAATACTCAGTGATCTATCACAGAAACAAATATCTGAATACCACATGTTCTCACTCATAAGTGGACCCTGAGCATTTATCATAATACTACAAGAAGCCAGGCTCAGTGCCTCAGCCTGTTATCCCAGCACTTTGGGAGGCCAAGGCGAGTGGACTACCTGAGCCCATGGGTTTGAGACCAGCCCAGGCAACTTGGCGAGACCTACAATTAAAAAAAAAATTAGCCGGGCTTGGTGGTTCAGGCTGTAATCCCACGCTTTGGGTGGCTGAGGTGAGTGAATTGCCTGAGCCCACGGGTTCGAGACCCGCCTGGGCAACTTGGCGAGACCTCGTCTCTACAATAAATCAAAAAATTAGCCGGGTGTGGTTGCGTGCACCTATAGTTCCAGCTACTTGGAAGGCTGAGTGGAAGGACTGCTAGAGCCCAGCAGGTGAGGCTGCGGTGGCCGGGAGCAGCCACTGCACTCCAGCCTGGGTGACAGAGTGAGACTCCAACTCAAAAAAAAAAAAATAGCTGGATGCGGAAGCATGCACCTTTAGTTCCAGCTACTTGGAAGGCTGAGGTGGAAGGATCGCCAGAACCCAGTAGGTCGACGCTGGGGTGGCCGTGAGTGTGCCACTGGACTCTAACCTGGGTGATGGAGTGAGACTCCAACTCAAAAGAAAAATACTACAAGAAAGGGATTGATAGTAGTGGGACATTGCCAGAGTGGGGCATATAGCATCAATAAGGGCACCTGACATCAAACCAGGTGAAGTGGGGACCAAGCAGAGGCCCAAACTTCACCTGTACGATGACCACTTATGTACCTAACCCTGAATTGAACCCCATATCTTTAAAATAAAAAAAAAGAAATTGTGAAAAAATAATATTGAGAGTATGAGGAAAGAAGCGAAGGCCAAAACCTCATGGAAGTAAGAAGTGGGCAGGGTCCTCTGAGGTGTGGTCTCTTCTATTTCAGACTCAATGGTTCTCACTTGGTCAAACTGCAGAGCAGCCCCCAGTAACAGTAGGCAGATTGGTCCAAGACAATCCTAATCACAACCCTGTAGGAGGTGTTATCTTTTTTTTTTTGAGTTGGAGTCTCACTCCATCACTCAGGCTGGGGTGCAGTTGACCTGCTGGGCTCTGGCGATCCTTCCATCTCTGCCTTCCAAGTAGCAGGAATTACAGGTGTGAGCTACCAGGCCTGGCTAATTTATTTACTTATTTATTTATTTATTTATTTATTGTAGAGACAAGGTCTCGCCAAGTTGCCTGGGCAGGTCCCGAACCTGCCAGCTCAGGCAATCCACTAGCCTCGGCCTCCCAAAGTGCTGAGGAGGTGCCATCTTGATCCCCATCTTCTAGATAGGGACACTGAGGCTGAGAAAGGGGAAGGGACTTGTCCCTGGGTTGTACTTGACATGTGAGCTCAGGACAGTGTTGCCCTAAAGCCCACCTCAAACCTCTGCCTGGCACTCTTCTGCTGAAGATCCGCGACCTGAAGCCACAGTGGGCTTCTGTTGGCAGGTGTGCCGGGCCCTTCTCTGAGCTGTCAGCACTGGTGTCCAGGGTCTTGGCTTCCTTGTGTTTCTGCTCCACATCCAGAGTGGCTGCAGCAGAAATAAATACACATCTTGCATTGTATGGTCTACAAATGCCCTCCCTCTCTCTGTCTTCCTGAGCCTTGGGTGTCCAGGAAAACTTTGTCATGTTCCTGGATTCCTATGGACTACAGAGTGATTGGACTCACCCAGACCCAGCCAGCCCCTCCCGGTTTCGGCCATGTGTCCCATCTTGCAAGGGGGCAGGTTTCTGACCTGGGGTTGTGGGTCAACATCCTGGGCTGATCCAGGGCATAATGCAGGAGATGGAGCCCAGCATCCCTACCCCACACCCCAAGCCTCAGTGCCCTCTCTGTCAAATGGCCTCTGAGTGGGTGAAAAAGCCAGCACATATAAAGCATGTGGTGCCAAACCTGGTATGGGCTCAGGGCACCCCAGAAGATAACTGGATTACTTATAGGAAAGGGTTTATTGGAATAGCCTGCCTGTCCCTCACTGGCACCCCTCTCGTATCTGTTCCCACTGTTGGCACGGACAGTACTGAGGACTGGTGGAGGGAGGACAGAGGCTCCCAGGGTGTCATGGGGCCTCTGAGGCAGCACCACAGCTGCTGCAAGAGCATGCAGTACAAGCCAAGCAGGAGCACACAGCTAGTCAGACTGGACCACCTGCCTGGGCCTCCCTCGTGCCCTAGTACTTAAATCTCACAACACCTTCTGTGTTCATGAAGTCGGTCTGCCAACATGCAGAGTAATCTCCTGCTGTGTGCCAGCCCTGGGCGGATGGCCCAGCGGTAAGAGGGTAGGGGAGCTCCATGAACAGTGCATGCTGTAGGCTTTCTGAAGGCCTCAGTCCTGTGGAAGCGACAGTCAAGAAAACAGGTGGGGCAGAGAGGTGAGCAGGGCAGTGCTGGAAGTGGTTGGGCAGAAGAGGTTGCCCAGCAAAGGGAAGCAGCTGTGAGGCCTGGACTTGAAGGAGAAGAAGGCATCTCTGAGCTGCACGTCAAGCTGGACAGAGAAGTGACCCAGACTCAGTTCCTGGATGGAGCCTGCCTTCCCTGGGATGCAGAGCACTTGGGCAGTGCCCATCCTTAATACCTCCCATAATTGTATGCCCGACTGGGGTTTGGCTTGGCCTGAAGCCACACAGCCAAGTTTCAGTGACCCTCAGTTGAGTAGCTTCTGGGGATATGGGCTGGAACTCATGTGATTTTAGCTGTGCCGCTCCTGCTTGGCTTATACTGCATGCTCTTGCAGCAGCTGTGGTGCTGCCTCAGAGGCCCCATGACACCCTGAGAGCCTCTGTCCTCCCTCCACCAGTCCTCAGTACTGTGATTTTAAATCTATTTCTCTCCACACAATACAGGTAGGCAGTTGAAAAGAAAATGAAGTTTGGCATGGTGGCTCATGCCTATAATCCTAGTACTTTGGGAGACAGAGGCAAGAGGATTGCCTGAGCTCAGAAGTTTGAGACCAGCCTGGGCAACTTGGCGAGACTTTGTCTATGCAATAAATAAATTTTAAAAAATTAGCTAGGCATGATGGTGTGCACCTGTAGTTCCAGCTACTTGGAAGGCTGAGGCAGAAAGATCACCTAAGCCCAATAGGCTGAGGCTGCAGTGGGCCTGAGCATGCCAAGTGGCCTCTGAGTGGGTGACAGAGTGAGACTCCGACTCAAAAAGAAAAAGAAAATGGATCCTACAAAAATTATGACAAAGCAGCATCCCTGCCCCCAACAACCAACTCTCTGGGGGACCTTCCCTCCAGAGGCAGCTGTTTTCAGAGTGCTCTGCTGGTTTTGGAGTATTTACAACCATATTTTTGAATCATACACTTCTTTTTGGAAAGCTGAGGTGGGAGGATCGCTTGAGCCCAGGAGTTTGATACCAGCCTGGGCAACATAGGGAGATCTCATCTCTACCAAAAAAAAAAATTGCTGGGCGTGGTGGTGTGCACCTGTAGTCCCAGTTACTTGGGAGGCTGAGGCAGATGGATTGCTTGAGCCCAGAAGTTCGAGGCTGTAGTGAGCTGTGATCGTGCTGCTGCACTCCAGCCTGGGAGACAGTGAGACTCCCAACTTTAAAAAAGAAAAATCATATGCTTCTATTGTTACTTATTAGGTTTCTGCATTTTAGACATTGTTCACTTCTACTTTGATGAGGTTTTAGCCTTCACTTTCCCCCATACTCTCAATATTATTTTACCACAATTTTAAGTTAATATACAGTGTCTCCATGATTATGACACCATAAATTGTTCACAGCACAGCCTTGCAATGCAGTCGGATTATGTTTTCTGTCTTGTTTTTCCTGTAGTTAATAGTTTACTTATTTTTCAATTGCTTAGTTTCTTTTCTTTTTTTTTGAGTCAGAGTCTCACTCTGTCGTCCACATTGGAGTGCAGTGGCATGCTCAGCGCCACCGCAGCCTTGACCTGTTGGGTTCAGGTGGTCATTCTGCCTCAGCCTTCAAAGTAACTGGAACTACAGGTGCATGCCATCACATCCAGCTAATTTTTTTTCTTTTTTTTTGAGTTGGAGTCTCATTCTGCCGCCAGGCTGGAGTACAGTGACACACTCACAGCCATCACAGCCTCCACCTGCCGGGCTTAGGTGATCCTTCTGCCTCAGCCTTCCAAGTAGCTGAAACTACAGATGCCCGCCACCATGCCTGGCTAACTTTTGTGATTTGTTGTAGAGATGAGGTCTCACCAAGTTGCCCAGGCTGGTCTCAGAAATCCGGGCTCAGGCAATCCTCTCACCTCAGCCTCCCAAAGTGCTGGGATTATAGGCTGAGCCACTGCACCTGGCTTAATTTTTGATATATTGTGGAGCTGAGATCTCACCAAGTTGCCCAGGCTGGTCTTGAACCCCTGAGCTCAGGCAAACCTCTTGCCTCTGCCTTGCAAAGTTCTGAGATTACAGGTGTGAGCCACTGTGTCTGGCCCTTAGTTCATTCATCACGTGTCATACTTAAGAAATCTTTCCTAAACTCTTTGTCACTACCGTTTTCTTCTAGAATTGTATAGTTTTACCTTTTATGTTTAGGTCCATGATCCACTTTGAGTTCATTTTTCTATATAGAATAAAGTTATGGATGAGAATTTTTTGACTTTGTTTTGTGATTTTTGCATATGGAATTTTGTTGAAAATGTTATTCTTTCCCTACTGAATTGCCTTGGTACATTTGTCTAAAATCAGTTGACCATATAAGTGAAGGTATAGGCTGGGCATGGTGGCCTGTAATGCCTGTAATCTCAGCACTTTGGGAGGTTGATGCCAGAGAATCGCTTGAGACTAGGGGTTTGAGACCAGTCTTGGCAACATAGTAAGACCCTGTCCCTACAAAAATCAAATTTAAAAAGTAAATGTAGGTATATTTCTGGGCTGTATTCTACTTCCGTATATCTATGATTAATTCATTCCCAGCCTGACCACCAGAGCTGGACACACCCATCCGTAATACCAGCAAACACACCATGTCTCTTTCATCAATTTCCGCTTGATGACATACTGGAGCTCTGGGAACCTCCTGCTCTTGTTTGGACTGGCTACCTAGTACTGCTGTCATGAAATGGTCACCCAAGAGTGCCTCTGCCCCTCCATCTGGGGGTCCCCAGGCACCCCTCACCCTATGAGATCCTCTTTTTCTGGGTCCCATGGTTTCTTCATTTTAGTTCATTTCCTTGTGTTTGTGGAACACATTATCTGGAAGTTTCCTGGTAAAGGTACATGGGAGATACAACGTAGAGACCCTGAACATCTCATGATACCTTTTATCAACCCTCACATTTGATCAATATCTTGACTGAATATACAATTCTACATGGAGACAATTTTTCCTCCTATGTTTGAAGTTTTCTTCTTCTATATTCTTTCAGTATTGCTGTGACAATTTCTAGTCCCTAATGGGCAGATTTTATTCCCCAGAAGTTTTAGGATTTTCTCTTTATCCATAAGCATTGTTAACGTTACTAGTGCTGTGTCTTGTGTGGTATGTGGTATGAATCTCTTCTACATGTAAACTCATGCTCTTCCATTCTGGGGACTTAAAAATATTAATTCTAACAATTTCCTCCCCATTGTTTTATCTTCCTGAAACTCTCACTAATATTAAGTTAATCAACTAGTTTTCTTTTCTGTAAACTTATTCTTCAATTCTCCTTTTTTTCTGACTTCCTGGGAGATTTTTATCAACCTTTTTCTCCAATCCTATTGAATTTTTATTAATTGGATTAATTTTTTTTTTTTTTGAGTCAGAATCTTACTCTGTCATCCAGGCTGGAGTACAATGGCACGCTCAGGCCATGGCAACCTTGACCTGCTGGGCTCAGGTGATCCTTCTGCCTCAGCCTTCCAAGTAGCTGGAACTACGGCACATGCCACCACACCCTGCTAATTTTTGATTTATCACAGAGACGAGATCCTACCAACTTGTCCAGTCTGGTCTTGAACCCCTGGACTCAGGCAATCCTCTCACCTCGGCCTCCCAGAGTGCTGGAATTACAGACTTGAGCCACCACACCTGGCCTAACTAGTTTAAATCCTAAAAACTCTTTCTTTTCCTTTTTTCCCCTTTACATTGTTTGTGAAGCATGAATATAGTATCTTCTCTCTTCTCTGAGGATATTCATTCTTTTTTAAATGTCATCTTCTACTTCTTGCATTGATGTTATGTTCTCCAAGTTCTCTCCTGTTCCATCTCTTGCAGGGGATTATGAAAAAGTTAGTCTTTTGTTACAGGGGATTATGTAAAAGTTAGTAATCTTTGACTATCTGTTACTGTCTAGGCATTAAAAGCTTATCAGAAGCTGGGCACAGTGACTCATGCCTGTAATCCCAGCATTTTGGGAGGCAGAGGAGAGAGGATTGCCTGAGCTCACGGATTCAAGACCAGCCTGGGCAACATGGCAAGACTTTGTCTCTACAATAAATAATAATTTTTAAAAAGTTATTCAGGCATGGTAGCAGATGCCTGTAGTCCAGCTACTTGGAAGGCTGCTGAGGCAGAAAGATTACCTGAGCCCAGCAGATCGAGGCTGCAGTGGCTGTGAGTATGCCACTGCACTTCAGTCCGGCTGAAACAGTGAGAATCTGACTCAAAAAATAAAATAAAATGAAATAAAATAAAATAAAAAATAAACTGCTCAGAAGTTCCAGCACAGGGGTCTGCTCCCAAGAGACATGGAACCAGAAAATATAGACTCAAAAGCAGGCCTTGGGGCATGGGACTGCCCTTCACCCTTCACTTGGGGCCTGGAACAGCCTCTCTGCCTGTTCCAGGCTCAAAGAGGGATCAGAAGAGGGGTTGAGGATCACTCTGGTGTGCATGGAAGGGTGGATATTGCTCTGAGAACTACCCAGTGTGATGCTCCCTCACCTCACCCAGGTCATCCAGCTGGTGGAATTCTGGTTCATGTGGATGTCCAGTCATTTCATTTGGCAGGAGCCTGGCTACCCAGGACTTCAGGGACACTCTCCCAAGGAACCCCAGTGTGAGTCCTGAGTTTCACTCTTTCTGTCAGACTTACTGGAAGCATTTGGATTCACATTCTTCCCCACAAAGAGCTGTCATAGCTATGGATTGGCTACAGTGATGAGAAGCCGAGCAGCACTTTGTGGCTCACTTCTTGAGGTCCAGCAGGCATGGCAGCAACCAGTTTTCGACAACATTTACACTTTCTCCAGTCTTCCGCCCCTCCCTAGGGTGTGCCCAGCAGCCTCTTTTCCCCAGTGGATGCTGTTTATGTCCTTGCCATGCCTGCCAAGCCAGTCAAGAGATAACACATTGGTCCTCAGGCTACAAGAACCCTCTTCTGTCCCTCCAGAAGGATTGTTTGGTTGAGGACCTGGAATGGTTGTTTTTTAACTACCATAATATCCAGAGCTGTTTGCCTCTGAACAAGAGGACCCCATCAGCATCAGTTTCCTGATGGACAGGGAGGAACTGTCCCCTGAACACAACCCCTGTGAGCTAAACATCAGAAGTTGGTCATTGTTCATTGTCAGAACCCAGACCCAGTCTGTAGCACCCATCCCTTGGGCCTCTGATTCCCCCCCCCCAAAAAAATGGTCATTAGGCTTTCTCTGGAGTCTTGGTGACAGTCCCATTCCTCTCTGCCCATGTGTTTCCCTGTCTACCCAATGGATTTGCTAATATTCACTTTATCTGCATCTTAGTGCTACTATGATGCCCAGGGTGATACTTGTTATTAATCTATTGCTGTAGGGGGAACAATGTGGGTCCCATGAGGAGGGGAATCAGGTCTTCCTAACCCATGGTTGACTGTCAATTCCTGTCCCATGCAAGAGCATCCCTTCAATGGGCCGAGCAGCACTGCCTGTCTCAGACGTGTACCCAGGGTGTGCCAGCAGGTGCCTTGGATAAAGAGGTGGGCAGGATTCAAGAGCCAAGCAACATAAGGCCAGGTGTGTTGGCTCATGCCTGTAATCTCAGCACTTTGGGAAGCCAAGGCAAGAGGATTGCTTAAGCCCAGGAATTCAAGAACAGCCTGGGCAAGCCGGGCTCGGTGGCTCAGCCTGCAATCCCGTGCCTTTGGGAGGCTGAGGTGAGTGGATTGCCTGAGCCCGCGGGTTTGAGACCCGCCTGGGCAGCGAGACCTCATCTCTACAATAAATAAATAATAAATCAGCCGGGCGTGGTAGCGCATGCCTGTAATTCTGGTTACTTGGAAGACTGAGGCAGAGGATCACCAGAGCCCAGCAGGTCGAGGCTGCGGTGGCCGG
>NW_007072182.1:441407-460715 GCF_000164805.1 Carlito syrichta
CAGGGAAAAGGCTGCAGGTAAAATGTGATAAGTTAGGTTTTATTTCTGGAAAACCATTAGAATCAATAAAAATACAAAAATAATCACAAGAATACATGAAAGAAACACAAATGTAAGCTTTTTGTGTGGACATTTCTTATGTTAAACATTTAACATAAGTTTTGTTTCTGCACATACTAGTCTTGTTGAAGGTTGTTAAAACAGGAATCAATGAAGTTTGTGAAAGGGTTTAGTCTTTTTACCTCAGCATAACCATTAGAAAACATTTAGGCCGGGCTCGGTGGTTTAGCCTGTAATCCCGCACTTTGGGAGGCCGAGATGTGTGGATTGCCTGAGTCTGCGGGTTTGAGACCCACCTAGGCAACTTGGCAAGCCCTCACCTCTACAATAAATCAAAAAATCAGCGGGGCACGGTAGCACATGCCTGTAATTCCGGCTACTAGGAAGGCTGAGGTGGAAGGATCGCCGGAGCCCAGCAGGTCGAGGCTGCGGTGGCCGGGAGCGGCCACTGCACTCCGGTCTGGGCGACAGAGTGAGACTCCAACTCAAAAAAAAAAAGAAAAAAGCCAGGCTCAGTGGCTCAGCCTGTAATCCCGCGCCTTTGGGAGGCTGAGGTGAGTGTATTGCCTGAGCCTGCGGATTCGAGACCCGCCTGGGCAGCGAGACCTCATCTCTAGAATAAATCAAAAATTCAGCCGGGCGTGGTAGTGCATGCCTGTAATTCCGGCTACTTGGAAGGCTGAGGCAGAAGGATCGCCGGAGCCCAGCAGGCTGAGGCTGTGATGGCCGGGAGCGGCCACTGCACTCCAGTCTGGGCGACAGAGTGAGACTCCAACTCAAAAAAAAAAAGAACAGCCTGGGCAACACAGCAAGACCTCATCTCTACAAATAATAATAATAAAAATTATTTGGTCATGGTGGCACATGCCTGTAGTCTTTGCTACTTGAGAGGCTAAGGTCGGGGGATCACATGAACCCAGGAGATCACAGCTCTGGTGAGCCCCATGATCACGCCATTGCATTCTAGCCTGGGCAACAGAGACTCTGACTCAAAAAAAAAAAGTGGTTTCTTTCACTCATGCCAATTCTGGCATGTCTCTATTTCTTTTTTCCCTTCTTTTTCTAATAAGCTTTGTTTGAAAACTTGAAAACAAAACAAAAAAGAGACAAAAGATTCAAGCAACATGTTTCAGTGTGCGGCACAATAATTTTAAGAATCTTCATTCTGAGAAAGCTCAGCAACCTTGAGTCCACCATCTGCTCGTCCGTGTGGTATGAGCTCAACCCAGACATGGTGCCCAGTTCTCTGGAGCACTGTGCACTGGCTCTAGCCAGAATGCACTCTACAGCACAAGCTGGAGCTGCTTCACAGTTGTGGATGCCAGACATGGGTCCTTAAACACATCTCCTGAGACCAGAGACCAGGACATGGCTGTTGATTCTGCTCCTCTAGGCCATCCTCTCAAAACCCTTTTCCTTGATGGCTTCCTCATCTCTCCCAGTCTGCATTGAGCCCACAGGGACCTGGGGTGAGCCAGGGTACAGTTCTGGGCACTAGTGTGCCACCTGGCTGCTCCTTCTGGTGTCCTACATGTCCTTCTCTGCTGGACCCATGTCTGCCCCAGGAGCTGTACTCAGCTTCTTCATGCTACTATCACTGCCATCGTGAGCACACTGTGTCAGGACGACTGTGTATTTTACTTCTTTAAGGGCAAGATTCTAGACCACTCATTGCAGGGCCCATCACTGAGGACACCTGATCTTCCCTGCCTGCTTGGACGTAGGGCGTAGGGGTAGAGTTGTGGGCATTCACGGGAGCTGCAGAAATTCTGGAGAGAAAGGGAGACACCTTCCCTGCGTGGTATGCATGCGAGAGGAATTCCAGGGATTGTCCCTCTGCCCTGGCCCCTACCCGGAGGGTAGCAGGGCCTGCTGGGTTTGGATGTCAGTAGGAAGAATTGAGTTCTTAGAAAGTGAGTGGACCCTCCCCTGGGCTCAGTGTCCCCACGCGACTCATAGAACAGGTCTAAAACGGGCTGTGGAAATGTCCATGGAGTGCAGATACCTACGGGTTCCAGGAAGGAGTGCAGTATTCGCGTTCTGTCCTCTCTCCCCAGTTGCTTGGCCCCTCAGCAAGCGTTGGCCCTCCCTGGCCCTCCTCAGGCAAGCTCGGACCTCCGAGGTGATTCCAGGTCAAGCCTACAAACGAGCATCCTTGCGGATTATTAGCCTGTGTGGATGTCTCCCGGAGTCCGGGGGTCGGGAGTGGCCCCTGCAGGCGGGAGCGGCTTTCGTTCTCTGGTGTAAGGGTCCAGGACGCTTCAGCACCGCGGGATGGACAGCGCCCTCGGGGCAGGCAGGTGGCGCTAGCCCTACAGGGCGACGGTCCTCACCACCTTAGAACTTCTCGATGAGGGGACGGGACAGGGGAGCGGGGACGGGTCCTGAGCCTGGGGAAGTGGGGACAAAGAGGGGGCGGCCTTTGGGGACGGTGGCAATTTAAGACCCTAGGAGGGCGCGGGTGGCCCCGGAACCCTCCACAGGTGGGGGCGCCCCTCGGAGTCGGGATGAGGCGCAGGGCTTGCGTTGAGTGACCCCGTCTATACATAACGCCTATCCTCTGAACAGGTCAAGACCGGTCACACCCCGCCGTCTGGGCTCATCCAAGGCTGTCTGCCTGAGTCTGGTCCCCCATCCTGGGCTCCGCTCTTTTGGCGCACAGGTCACTTGGCATGTCCCTAATCTGCACCCTGCTCAGTCTCCCCACTCCCACACAAGGTCCCAGCGCTGCTCAGGGCTGTGCACGCAGCTCCAGAATAACCTGTCAGGGCAGGAGCCTCACCTTTTTTTCCCAGCGACGGTGGCCTGGACTGGAAAGCGGGACGGGAGGGTGGGTTCCTGCACTAGTGTCAAGACCTGTCCGAGCCCACGTCATGTGGAGACAATCGCTCTCCCTCCAGATGCTGAATGGTTGTTGTGTCTAGACACCCTTTCTTCTCTAACAAACACTGCAGATGGGCTACAGGGCTAGGTGGTGTGGTGAATCACTTCCAAGCCACAAAATGAGATAGAGGAGAGTCAAGGGTGGTGGGACCTGAAGGATCAGGAAAAACCTCCCCACCCACAAGGAAACCCACTAGAAAGCCACTGAACAGCCCTGAGTCAGTCTGACCCTGGCCCTGTTGCCCCACTGCAGACACATGGACCCTCGGTTTGTGGTCTCGCTTTATTTTCTGTCTTTGGTCAAAGTTACACAAGCAGCTGTACTAGAACCTCCAAATAAGCTCTCAAGTTGTAAAACAAGCAAAAAACCCCCAAAATAACAACAAACTTGACTTAAAGATCGAATTGACTTTTATTAGCAATTCATGCATTGGGTAGCATCTCCCCTAAAGATTTAGGAAGGATGAGCTGAGCAGGTGGGCTTTACAGGCAGAAAAGGGCTAAAGAAAATAGAAATAAGGAACACAGAATGGATTGGTCTTATTGCAAATCCCAAGTAGAGCAATTAAAACAGTAAGGCAGAGGACTGGGCTGAAAATGAAAAAATTTCCACAAGTTTTTAGAAAAAGATCCTGGAAGCCAAAGAAGATAGAACAGTATGAAATGTCTTCATCTTGAGTCAAGCAGTGGAAATTTGTGGAATGTTATGAACTACTCAGAAGCCTCCGCCACCCCTACCCTGGCCCCCTTCTGAACAACCCTGACTCAGTCTGACCCTGGCCCTGTTGTCCCACTGCAGGCACATGGATCCTCGGTTTGTGGTCTCGCTTTATTGTCTGTCTTTGGTCAAAGTTACACAAGCAGCTGTACTGGAACCTCCAAATAAGCTCTCAAGTTGTAAAACGAGCAAAAAAAACCAAGGAGAGCCTTGGTGAGTCCAAGCCAATTTGTTAGTCATTTATTCATCCAAGGATGTCACTGAGCACTGTCACTAAACTAGGCCAGGGCTTAGAAGTGAACTAAGTGAACAAAGCATGGCCTTGTCCTGGTGGTTCCAAGTTTGGTGGGGGAAACAAATGCAAACAGAAATTATAAGACAGTGTGGGAAGGGGAAAAGCAGAGCTTTGTTCAAAATTCTATAGGTGATATTAGGGAAGTAAAATCAGGAAAGGCTTCTTGGAAGAAGAATATGTTGAAATTATCCTTTGAAGGGCACTGCACAAGACAGAAACAGTCTAAACAGAGGCCTGGAGGTGTGGATGAGGAACTCCTGGCCATTCAGAGTTCCAATGCATAGAGCCAAGAATGGTGGGAGGTGAGGCTTGAATAACAAACAGGAGTGGGTCAGGGATCTGTACTGTATTCTTTAGACAGATGGGACTGCAGGGAAGAGAGGGAGTCTTGGGAGAGGGACGAGACCAAGGAGGGAGGCTGCTGTGGAGGCTGAGGTCAGAGAGAAGCCAGAGACATGAGCACAATCAGAAAATGTTTAGGAAATACATCGGCCAGAATGGGTGCATGTTTGATAGAATGCAGAAGAAGAGGAAAGGGCACAATTAACTAGGCCCAGCCAGTGGGGAAACATGGGAGGGCACCAGGTTTGACAGTCTCTGTCTCTAGGAGGCACTGAGAAACTGTCTCTGTCTCTAGGAGGCACTGGCCAGAGCCCTCAGGTAATTATCCTTATAGGAGTCAGCCCTGTGGGGTGCAGGAAGATAGGCAGTGGGACCCGTGGGGCTTTCACAGGGCTGGGCAATCTTATCTACCTTTTATGCAAACATAGGAGAGCCAGAGGGCTGGGCCTGGCTGCCCTCTTGAACACTTGCTGGGTAGCTTGTGTCCAGGTTGGAAGGAGTCCCGTACTGGTCAGCAACTACTCTGCCCAAAAAGACCCATGGGAACAGTGGCTGCAAGGCACTCAAGGACACAGCAACAGGGAGGGATTCCAAGATTCCTTAGAAGAGCTGAATCCCTGAGCTCTTTGGAAAACCAGGGGCCACCTCTGGCCTTCCCTCTCCAAAAGGAAGGACAGAGAAATAGAGGCAGACTGGCAGGAGAGGCCTGTGGAGTGTTGAGGGCCAGAGCCAGTTCCTTGAGGTTGAGTGGGGTGTGGGAGCAAAGGCAGATGACTCTGTATCCTGAGATGCTTCAACAATTTTTTCCCATTTTTTAAAAAGATGGTGGTCTTGTTCTCTTGCCCAGGCTGGAATGGCAGGACTGTAACTCACTATAACCTCGAACTCCTGGGCTCAAGCAATCCTCCTGCCTCAGCCTCCTGAATTGCCAGGAGTGCAGTGGCCGCTCCCGGTCACCGCAGCCTCAACTCGCTGAGCTCCAGTGATCCTTTCGCCTCAGCCTTCCAAGTAGCCGGAACTACAGGCGCGTGCTACCACACCCGGCTAATTTTTTATTTATTGTAGAGACGAGGTCTCACCAAGTTGCCCGGACAGGTCTCGAACCCATGGGCTCAGGCAGTCCACTTACCTAGGCCTCCCAAAGTGCTGGGATTACAGGCTGAGCCTCCGAGCCCATCTTTTTTTATTTTAGTTGGAGTCTCACTCTGTCTCCCAGGCTGGAGTGCAGTGGCACGCTCATGGCCCCCACAGCTTCCACCTGCTGGGCTCAGGTGATCCTTCCACCTCAGTCTTCCAAGTAGTTGGAACTACAGGCACATGCTATCACTCCTGGCTAATTTTTAATTTATTGTAGAGATGAGGTCTCACCAAGTTGTCCAGGCTGTTCTTGAACCCATGGGCTCAGACAATCCTCTCACCTTGGCCTCCCAAAGTGCTAGGATTATAGACATGAGCCACCATGCCTGGCTTGATTCAACAATTCTTAATAGTAGTCTGCAAGTTCTGCAAATGAGGATTGCTTCATGTAGCCTCTCATGAGCTTTGCTTTGTTGCCGTCAGGTCCCGGTGGACCACTAAATGTCCGCAGTGATGGTCCAAGCCATAAGCCTCTTTCTTTTCATTAAAAAAAAATTAAGCTCCTTTTTGTTTTTGAGTTGAAGTCTCACTCTGTCACCCAGACTGGAGTGCAGTGGCACGCTCCCAGCCACTGCAGCCTCAACCTACTGGGCTCTGGCGATCCTTCCGCCTCAGCCTTCCGAGTAGCCAGAATTACAGGTGTGTACTACCACGCCCTGCTAATTTTTTTGATTTATTGTAGAGATGAGGTCTCGCCAAGTTGCCCAGATGCGTCTCGAACCCACAAGCTCAGGTAATCCACTCACCTCAGCCTCCCAAAGCAAGGGATTACAGGCTGAGCCACTGAGCCCTGCTTAAACTCCTTAATCTCACATATTCCTCTTAAAAAATAAAAATTAGGCTGGGCACAGTGGTTCAAGCCTGTAATCCCACACTTTGGGAGGCCAAGGTGAGAGGATTGCCTGAGTCGAGGGGTTTAAGACCAGCCTGGGCAACTGGGCGAGACCTCATCTCTATAATAAATCAAAAAATTAGCCAGGCATGGTGGCGTGTGCTTGTAATTCCAGCTACTTGGAAGGCTGAGGCAGAAGGATCGCCTGAGCCCAGCAGGTTAAGGTTGCGATATCTGTGAGCATGCCCCTGCACTCCAGCCTGGGTGACAGAGTGAGACTTCAGCTCTACATAAATAAATAAATGAATGAATAAATAAATAAAAATAAAGGAAAAGCAGACATTTTCTGGGTTCTCATGTGCTTATGACTAACACACAACTCCCTGCATTTTGTGGTGATTTGAATCTGTCTCCCCCACTAGTTGTAGGGCAGGAACTCCCATTGTTCCAGGGTCTCCAGTGCTCAACTCAGTAACTCAGCTTTGCTATCAACAGAGATTGGTAGTCACAGAATTTAATTTTTTTTTTAAAGGGGAGACAAGTATTACTAGTGCTGAACACTTGTCTAGTTTTTTTAATCCTCCTTGTAAGAGTTCTAGTTTGTATAGACTTAACAAGCTGAGGTCATTTGTAAAAAGGAGTGTTACTTTCATTCTGCTTATTCCATGGGAACAAGCTGAAAGATGGTGCTGTGCCCTGGGTGATGGTAGTAGTTACTGACTGACAGAGGTTGGGGCTGAGTTGTAGTTTTTTAGTTTGAGAAATATAGTGAGAAGTATAAGAACTTTTGTAAACTGAAGAGTACTGTACAAATACCACTGTTCGTTCACGACTGCCAGCCCTGCCTATGGCTTAATTACTTTTTACATCATTTATGCCAGGGGTTCCCAACATTTTTTGGCATCAGGGACTGGTTTTGTGGAAGACAATTTTCCATGGATAGGGTGGGGTGGGGAGGATTCAAGTGCATATTTATTGTGCACCTTATTTTTATTATTAAAACATTATAATATATATAATGCAATAGTTGTACAACTTACAAAAAAAGGCACGTGGAAGTGGTAAATGAAATAATGGATGGACCGTGCGTGGACCAAAATAAATGTCGGATTCTGGCTTAAAGCCTGCCACCAGATGCAGCTGTACAAGTGAAGTCCATCAACTCACTTGCCACTCACTAATAGGGTTTTGATATGAGTCCACAAGTAATTGATTTACTATGGTCTCTGTGCAGTCAAACCTCGCTGCTAATGTTAATGTATATTTGCAACTGCTCTCCAGTGCTAGCATCACCACCTCAGCGCCACCTCAGATCATCAGGCATTAGATTCTCACAGGACTGCACAACCTAGATCCCTCACATGCACAGTTCACAATAGGGTTCATGCTCCTATGAGAATTTAATGCTACCGCTGACGTGACGGCAGGCAGAGCTCAGACAGTAATGTAAACCGTGGGGGAGAGGCTGTACAAACAGGTGAAGCTTCCCTAGCTTGCCGGCTGCTTACCCCCTGCTGTGCAGGGCGATTCCTAACAGGCCACAGACCGGTAATGGTCAGGTCCGTGGCCCAAGGTTTGGGGACCACTGCTCTACAGGTTTTTCAGAGAATTTGGTTGGGCAGTCCTGACTCCTTTGATCTCTGCGTGTCCTAGGGAATGTAAGGTGGGAGATCTATGTAAATTTGCAAGTGGGAGAGGGTGTGAGAAAAAAAATTGGGGTTGTGGGTGGGTGATAGTGTGTTCGGGGAACAATGGTGCCCTCTAATGTCAGCACTATCCCAACAGTTCTGGGACAGTGGACAATGCGGTTATTCTCTCTCTTTGTAGTTTGGAAATTCTCCCTGAAGTCTAACTGTAGATCATAGTGCCATTGGCTGGTGCTTGCCCTGGCTCCCCAGGCCCTGGGGAGGAATGGAGGTGTTAGAGCTGCAGACAAAAGCTTAAATCTAACGGGTTTCAACCTTACCAACTTCGGCCTCTGGCAAGGGCGACACGTGGAACGTGTGGGGGAGATTAGATCGATCTTGCTGCCCCCTCCCGGCAAGCGAGGGAAGTACAAGGCAGTGGCTCGCGCGCTAGTTAGTAACCCCAAAGCTCTCAAGGCGCGGCCCGGTGTTCACCCGGCTAATGCAGGTGGCCAGCTGCCAGCGGGCACGCCACCCTCTGGGGCTGTCTCGAGGCGCGGGGCGATCGGTTCCGCGGGAACCGCCCGGGGCCAGCCAGTCGCATTTGGAGTCCTCGGTGGGCGCTCGTCCTGCGTGCCCGAAGGAAACATTCCTGCCCATCCACCCGTCACCTGCTGCTGTCGAGGTGCCGGCCGGCGCCTGGACTTGCCCTTCCCCGCGTGACCAGACAGCTCAGTCTCCCGCGCAAAGCGGGGTGCGAGCTGGGCTCGGATACAGCCGGAGCGCGCGCTAAGCCGAGCCAATGTCGGTCTGGAGCGCCCCCTGGCGGTGCCGCTCGCCTGCCCGGGCCCCACGCGCGTCTCCAGCCGCGGGCTTTGACCCCGGACTCCACTCGACTCGCCTCGAATGGGCGGGACAGTGCCTGCCAGGCGGCTGAGCTCCGAAAACCTCGATTACATGCAGTCTCTCTCCAGGTCCTGTGCTGTGTCTCAAGCCAACGCCGAGGAGGCGCGAGGCAGCGCTAGCTGAACGCTAGGACGGGTCTGGTGGGGATCCAAAGAGAGCCAGGATGCTGCCTCATCGAATGGACATCTAGTGGTTGGGGTGGAGTCATACCCGTCTTTCTTTTCTGAACTGGCCACTGCCCAGGGGAGCTGTGCTGGACTTTTTCTAACAGGCCATAGACCATGATGCTTTCAAGGCTCATCTATAACGTATGGTATACCAGTGGTTCATTTTTACTGCTGAATAATATTCCTTTGTATGGATAAACCACATTTTGTTTATTTATTCATCAGTTATGAACGTTTGGGCTATTTTTACTTTTTGGTCATTATGAGTAATGCTGAGAGCATTCATGCAGATACACGTTTTCATTGTCCTAGGTTTGTACCTAGAAGTGGAATTTCTGTGTCATGCTGTAATTCTATGTTTAACATGTTGGGTAACCCGACAGATTGTTTACAAAGCAGCTGCACCATTTCACACTGTCATCAGCAACATATAAGGGTTCCAGATTTTTGCCAACACTTGTTATTATCGATCTCATTTATGATAGCCATCCTAGTTGTGTGAATAAGTGGTGTCTCAGTGTACTTTAATTTAATTTACTTTTCCTTGATGACTAATGATGCTGAAATCTTTTGATGTGCTTATTGGCCATTTGGATGTCTTCTTTAGAGAAATGTCTATTCAAATCCTTTGCCCATTTTTAAAACTCGGTTATTTATCTTTTGATTATTGAATTGTAAGTGTTCTTTATATATTCTAGATACAAGTCGCCCTTTATCAGATGTATGATTTATGATTTGCAAATATCTTTCCCATTCTATGAGTTTTCTCGCTCTGTTCTTCTCCTTCTTCTTTTTTTTTTTTGTTTTGAGTCGGAGTCTCACTTCATCGCCCAGGCTGGAGTGCAGTGACATGCTCATGGTCGCTCCAGCATTGACCTGCTGGGCTCAGGCGATCCTTCCACTTCAGCCTTCCAAGTAGCCAGAACCATGGGCACGCACTACCGTGCTACTATGCCCTGCTAATTTTTTGATTTATTGTAGAGACGAGGTCTCACCATTTTGTGCAAGCTGGTCTCAAACCCATGGGCTCAGGCAATCTTCTCACCTTGGCCTCCTAAAGTGCTGGGATTACAGGCTTGAGCCACCACGCCTGGCCCTTCTCATTTTCTTGATGGTGTTCTCTGAAGCACAAAAATGTTTGACTTTGATGAAGTCCAATTTATCTATTTTTTTAGTTTGTCATCTGTGCTTTTGTTGTCCTACCTGCTAATGTTTTGCCTAGTCCAAGGTTAAGATTGATTTCTATATTTTGGTCTAAGGGTTTTAGAGTTTTGATTCTTACATTTAGATCTACGATACATTTTGAGTTAATTTTCGTATGTGATGTGACAAAGGGTCCATCTTCATTCTTCTGCATGGGACTACCGAGTTGTTTCAGCACCATTTATTGAAAAGACTATTCTTCCCAATGACTGTGATGACACCCTTGTCAAAAATCAATTGACAGTAAATGTGGGGAGTTACTTATAGACTCTCCATTCATTTCTGTTGATCTATATGTCCAGACTCATGCTAATACCCCACTGTCTTGATTACTATAGCTATGTAACAAATTTTGAAATGGCAAAGTGCAAGCCCTTCAATTTTGTTCTTTTTCAAGATTGTTTTGGTTATTCAGGTTACCTTGCATTTTTGTATAAATTTATAGATTAGCTCTTCAAAATAAAAGAAATGCCTGCTGGGATTTTCAGAAGGATTGTCTTGAATTTCTGTATCATTTTGGGAGTGAGTGGGGTGATTACCATTTTAATAATATTAAGTCTTCTGATCCATGATCATGGGCTCTTCTTGCATTTATTCAGGTCTTATTTGATTTCTTTCAACAATGTTTTTTGTAGTTTATTGAGTATGGATTTTATATTTCTTTTACTAAATTTATTTTTATTTTTATTTTTTTATTTTTCATTTTTTTGAGTTGGAGTCTCACTCTGTCACCCAGACTGGAGTTCAGTGGCCACTCCCGGCCACCGCAGCCTCGACCTGCTGGGCTCCAGTAATCCTTCCACCTCAGCCTTCCAAGTAGTTGAAATTACAGGCATGCACTACCACGCCCAGCTGATTTTTTTGATTTATTGTAGAGATGAGGTCTTGTTGCCCAGGCGGGTCTCGAACCCGCGGGCTCAGGCAATTCACTCACCTCAGCCTCCCGAAGGCGCGGGATTACAGGCTGAGCCACTGAGCCCGGCTCTAAATTTATTTTTAGATGATTTATTCTTTTTGATGCTATTGTAACTTAAGCCATTTTCTTAATATTATTTTTGGATTGCTTATTGCCATTTCTTTTAAATTTATTGAGATTTGGCCTTATAATCCCATATGCTGTCTTTTTCTATAAGTATTCCCTATGCACTTGAAAAAACACGCATTCTGAAATTACTGAGTATGGTGTTGTCTATATGTCCATTAAATCAAGTTTAATTAAATTTATTATTCAAATTTCCTATAGCTTTGTTTTTTCTCTTCTTTTTCTTTTAACTACTGACAAAGATGTATTAAAATTTCCCACTATGATCTTGAATTTTTCTATTTCTCTTTGTAATTTTGCAAGTTTCTTTATGTTCTTGCTATTTTAAGACCATGTATAGGTGCATACAAGTTTATAGTTATTACATCTTCCTGGTAATTAAACTTCTTTATCTCTAGAAATGCTTTTTTCTTAAAGTCTAATTTGTTTGAAATTAGTATAACTATATTACTTTGCTTAGTGTTTGTGTATTATAAATCTGTTCATCTTTTTACTTTCACCTTCTCTGAATTCCTCTTTTTCTAGCATTTTAAATTCTTACGTTTTAGGGGCCCAGATCACTTTCTTGGTAAATTTTACCCAGCATTTAGATTAGAAATAATGCTCATCTTACTCAACCATTCAAAGAACATAAAAAGAAGAAATACTTCCCAATTTGATTTTATTAAACTATCCTAACTTTGAAGTCAAAATTTGATAAGGATGACCCAAGGCCAGGTGCAATGGCTCACATCTGTAAACCCAGCACTTTGAGAGGACAGGGTAGGAAGATTGCTTGGACCCAGCAATTTGAGACACTGTTTCTAGACACACACACACACACACACACACACACACACACACAATCAAAAAATTAACCAGATGTGGTGGCACATGTCTGTAGTCGCAGCTACTTGGGAGGAGGCAGAGGGATTGTCTGAATCCAGGAGGAAGAGGCTGCGGTGCGCTGTGGTCATGCCACTGCACTCTAGCCTGGGCGAGAGAGTGAGATCCCCTACTCAAAAAAGAAAAGCATACTTGCACAAATTAAGATCACAAATCCTAAACAAAACACTAACAATCTGAATCCATCATTTATATTATTATATTAGTGCTAGTAATTATGAAATTTCTGGCACATTTGTGATTAAAACCTGCTTTTACTCAATGCCTCTATTTGTACCATCTGATCAGTATTCTATTTCTTTCCATTCTTGCTTTTAAAAAAATTATTATTTTTTATCACTTTTCTCTGTTAGTTTAGAAGTTTTAAAGGTTACTCTAGAACTTTCAGCACGCATTCTTTATCATAATCCAATGTCATATTGGATTTTTATTTCTTGTCCAAGACAATGCAAGTTTCTTAGAATATTTTCACTTCATTTATCCCCTTTCCAACTTATTGTTTTTGTTTTGTACAATCAGGGTAACTTTGGAATTACTCACATATTATCATTTCATTCCTACTCATCCTTTCCTGAGTTTTAGATTCGAAGAGGCCACTGAAAGCCGGGCTTGGTGGCTCAGCCTGTAATCCCGCACTTTGGAAGGCTGAGGTGAGTGGATTGCCTGAGCCCGTGGGTTCGAGACCCACCTGGGCAACTTGGTGAGACCTCATCTCTACAATAAATCAAAAAATTAGCCGGGCGTGGTAGCACGCACCTGTAGTTCCAGCTACTTGGAAGGCTGAGGCGGAAGGATCGCTGGAGCCCAGCAGGTCGAGGCTGCGGTGGCCGGGAGCAGCCACTGCACTCCAGTCTGGGGGACAGAGTGAGACTCCAATTCAAAACCCCCAAAAAAAACAACAAAAAAGAGGCCACTGAATTTTTTTTAACCTTTGCTTAAATCTATGCCTAAACATTTTTGTAAAATTTCACAACATCAAGGACAAAGATCAACTTACAAATTATTAACAGGAGAAAAAAACAGACTACACACAAAAGAATAAATGAGTCTGATTCATATTTGCAATATTGGATTTAGGAAGAAATGGAAAAATATTATCTTTAAAGTTCTAGAGAAAAATAGCATCGAGCACCTAACATTCAAGGATTAAAATAGACATTTTCAGACATACAGGAACACAGAAGTTTTGCCACAGACTTTCTCTAAACAAAGTACTCAAATATGTATTCTAATAAAAAGAAAAATGGATACAAGAGGAAGTAATGAGGTGCAAGAAAAAAGTGAAGGAGAGAACTTACTCTTAAGTCTAAGTATTGAATGTACAAAAATTTAATGGAATGGTTTAGAACTGAAATTGAAGATGAGACCGACATTCTAGTGGGGGGCAGGTGTCACAGGTGGGAAAACCAAAAGAACAATCTTGCTGCTGCTTGTGACTGCTCTGTGTCTTACAGTGAATGGGAAGGTTGATCTGAAAAATGTGCGGCTGAGAACGAAAGATTTTACAGGTGAGTTTCTATGACATGAAACGGTAAAGCTTTACAATAAATTACACTGTAAATGTTATTTCCCAAGAGGTCTATTGCTGATACTAATTTTGCCATTTAACCCAGGTATTATAAAATATTTTTGCCTGATAAAATTCTTTTTGATCTTGGCTAATGTACGTTTTAAAAATAAACTGCAGGACTCAGTTTTGGTTACGAGTTCAATGTACTGAGGAGATTTTTTTCATTTATATATAGGGTTTTGTGCCAAATGTAAACAGCTGAACTTCAGGAAGCACATTAATAGATAGAGTAAAATTATGGAAAGCTCAAGTTATATGTGGCTTGGTGAGCGATCAGTTATATATCAGTATGATAGCACCTGCCAGAATTCTGTTGGCAATTGATTATCCAGTTTGCTGACTAGAGTTCATGCTGCACGTTGTCCCCAGCATTAAGAAGCCTTCATGGTGCTAGTACCATAGTCACAGGTTTGCTTTGACTTCTGCTGACACACTACATTCGCATGTCTCATTTTACCTTTGCTTTTTAACCCAAATTGAGAGTGATGCCATATAAGCTATTCCAAGTATTTAAAAATCATCATAGCCCGTGTAAAGATGTTCATATGAACATCTTTAAAATTATTGTTTTTTAAAGTTATTAATTTCTAAAATTTTCCCCTATAAATACTCTGTCTTTTCAAAGGAGAAAAGTTTAATGCCAGTGATCTGAAAACTGTTCTTGGAGACATGGGGATAGAAGTAAATTATAAGGAATGTGTGGTACTACTCAAATCGCTGCTAACAGACAGTGAGCTGCCTGGTTGTTACTCTGACCCTCAGATTCATTTATGCTTCCACTTGTGAAATGTGTCTTTTAAAGTGAAGTGTGTTCAAACGTTACCTGTACCCATCCTCCAGCTCCTGCTTCCATATGAAGTCTCTTTATTATTCTGTGCCAACTCAGTGCAGAATTCAGACCCCAAAGACTCCTCTTCCACAAAGCCATTGTTGAGGAGCAAAGATGTCACTGGTGATTTTGCTCCCTCACAGAGCTATGCCCTGAAAGCTCTTCCCGTAATCCTCAGTTTCTAGGAGGATACCAAGTCTCTCTCCCCTCCCTATTATGAATCTTGTTTCTTTCTTCCTTTAAACACAAAGGCTCAACACCTTCCCAAAGTGAGCTTAAGCTCATCAGTTGCTAAAAAATTTAAATTTTTGGCACTATCATACCAGCTTGGAAGTTATCAAAACCTTCAAGCATTAGCTTTGCTCTCAAGGACTAAGCAAATCCCTGCTACTACCCATTGGGCCACTGACATGTCAACCTTTAGGAATAAGAGGAAGGAAAGGAAACAATGAAATTGTGATAGAAATAAGAGATGAGAGGAGTCAAAAATAAAACAGAAAAAGAAAGGTATATGAGTTCCAGCTCTGTAGTATATAAACCAACAGTTGCCTTGGGTGTCAAAGAGTAAGTAGATCTATCAAGAATAACATCTAGCATTTATTAAGCCTTAATGGTGCACAGGTACCATCCTCATCACACACAACAATGACACATTATCCCCATTTTACAGTGGAGGAAGCAGACACATAGAAAGGATAAGTAATTTGCATAAGGACACAAAGCTAGTCAGTAGCAGAGTGAGAATTTAAACCTAGGCTCTTGACTTCTACACTAGACTACCACTCCATACCATAATGGGAGCATTGTTGCTTAATTTTATCACGATTTGAAGGTGAAAGAGGATCAATTTCTAAGGTCGATTACACAGAGAAAAATCTGACCCTTATGTTCTCTTTGTGAGTCATTCTCTGCCCTGAACTGTGTCTTTTCTTACAGTGAAAAGAAAGTTTTTCTGAATAGATTGCTAGCAGGTTTGAAGTCTTTCCAAGGTGGCCAACAAATGTGATGAGAAAGTATATGAGATTGGGATTCTCAATCTTTCTATTGCCTTTTTTCCTAGTTATTAGGGCATGATTTCTCTGCCACCTCTTCTATGAATTGGCTATATATTGATCTTATAGCTCTTTATGTGTGTGTGCTTTGTAAGCATGATCCCAGGATCAGACATAAGAGAATCAGTTCTAGTATCTCCACATTTGTTGTTCTGTGTAATCTTAGATCTAATGAAAATTTTGACTTTCACAGTGCTGAAAATAACTACAGTTATGAAGATAATTGTCATAATGCTCAGCTGTGAATTGTTAGTGTCTTTTAATTTTTTCAATATAAAAGGTATCATATGCTCATAAAATAAAATATATAGATTTTTAAAAACAACAATTCATAGTCTTACTATCCAATCATAATAACTTAATATTTTGAAGCCTAGATAATTAAAATATCAAAAATCTCATATGGTCAAAATTGCTCCAAATTCCTATTGAAAGATAACCTCAAAGACACCAACACACTAGTCTGGATAAGTTCAACACAGCCATTTTTCCTCCAATGATGAAATTGATTTCTATAGGTGAGCAATTAGATAAAGTAGTTGGCTTGAATAAGAGTCATGATATGCAAAATATACTTAATACTAGAATCACACTGAGTTAAGATGCTCTTAGTAAGACTAGCATAGGGAAATTAGTCCTTCTGATGGAGTAATAAATTGACATTGTCTGAGATTTACTCAACTTACATGCTTGTTGTTTGTGGAATAGCAGGAAAGATCACATGCATTAATTACATTGTTCATTTTATATTTACTTTTACTGTGATAATGATTTTGATTCACATAAGTTAAATAATCATATAACTCTGTCCTATAAGACATTTTTTCCTGTGGCAAATATCTTTCATAATGGCAATAACTGCATAATTATCTGTGGAATGAAAATACATTGGTTTATATAACAATATCCTGTTGTCAGATATTTAAATGCAGGGTTTTTTGGGGGTTTTTTTACTTATTATTTAAAAAAAAAAAGACTATAATGAACACTTGCCCCCCTTTTTGGCGTAAAATCTTTCTGTGTTCCCCAAAGTGGAATTATTGGGCTAAGAGGCTTCAACATTTTGAAGGATTGTGATTGTTGTTGCCAAACCACTTTCCACTTTAGGTAATTCCAGTGAACTCTCACCAGCAGCCAGCCTATTAACAGTTAATGTAACTCAACATTGGATTTTTCTCACATTTCTGTCCTTTCCTTAAGGAGAAAAGATTGATATCTGAGACCTGAACACGCTTCTGAGGAACATGGGGATCAAGCTCAAAAACAAGGAACTTAAAGGTGTGATACAAAATCAGCCTAATTAGCTGGGTGTGTTAGCGAGTGCCTGTACTTGGAAGGCTGAGGCAGAAGAAATTCCGGAGCCCATCAGGTCTACACTGGGGTGGCCGTGAATGTGCCACTGCACTCCAGCCTGGGCGACAGAGTGACTCAAAAAAAAAAAAAAAACAAACCCAGCCTACTGATGGTGAGCATTGTAACTATTTACCTTTTAGGGGAAAGTTTAGAGTCTTGGATCATGTATAAGAATTTTGGAAACTAGATTCATTTGAGGTGTCTAAGACATGTTTAAGAATCATTGAGACAAACTTGGTGTAGAAATAAGAAGAAATCTTGTCTTTTGTCGTTTTTTGTTTGTTTGTTTGTTTGTTTGTTTTTTTAAGTTGGAGTCTCACTCTGTCACCCAGACTAGAGTGCAGTGGCCACTCCCAGCCACTGCAGCCTTGACCTGCTGGGCTCTGGTAATCCTTCCGCCTCAGCCTTCCAAGTAGTTGGAACTACAGGCTTGCGCTACCACGCCTGGCTAATTTTTGACTTACTGTAGAGATGAGGTCTCGCCAATTTTCCCAGGCGGGTCTCGAACCCTCAGGCTCAGGCGATCCATTCACCTCAGCCTCCCAAAGCCGCGGGATTACGGGCTGAGCCACTGAGCCCGGCTTCTTTTGTCGTTTTTATTCATTTGAAATATGTGAGAAATGCTGAGAGGACATTCACAACTGTTGTCAGACCAGAGCATAGAAGGGAGAAAATGAACATAGGAGCTGGGGAAATGAATGAATAAATAAAAGAGAGCCTGAAATCAAGTGCGGTGGCACATGCTTGTAATCCCAGCACTTCGAGAAACCAAGGAGGAGGATCACTCTGAGACCAACCTAGGTAACATAGTGAGACCTCATCTGTACAAAAAAAAAAACAAAATAAAAACAAATTAGCTGGGCTTTGTGATGTGCGCCTGTAGTCCCAGCTACTTGGGAGGCTGAAGTGGAAGGGTTGCCTTAGCCCAGTAGATCAAGGCTGTGGAGAGCTGTGATTGTGCCACCGTACTCCAACCTGGGTGACAAAGTGAGACCATGACTCAAAAATAAAATAAAATGACTGAGAGAAAAATATTCATAATAGGGAGTGTCAGATCATCACTAATATTTCCTCAAGTATTTAACCACATGTCACCACCACTTTGAAATAGACACGGAAGTTGAAAACATTGGAAGGAAGACCAGGCGGTGGCTCATGCCTATAATCCCAGCCCTTTGGGAGACCGAGGCGAGAGGATTGCCTGAGCCCAGGGGTTTAAAATCAGCCTGGGCAACTTGGTGAGACCTCATCTCTACAATAAACCAAGAAAAATTAGCTGGGCATAGTGACTCATGCCTGTAGTTCCAGCTACTTGAAAGGCTGAGGCAAAAGGATAGCCCGATCCCAGCAGGTTGAGGCTGCTATGAGTGTGCCACTACACTCCAGCCTGGGCAACAGAGTGAGACTCCGACTCAAAAAAGAAAAAAGAAAAGAAAAAGAAACAGAAAAAGAAAAGAAAAGAAAACATTGCAAGGAATCATGAGGGGATAGATGGAAGAAGCTCAATCTGTGTTAGATGTAAGGTTCTCTCTCTCTCTCTCTCTCTCTCACACACACACACACACACACACACACACACACACACACACACACACAAGGTCTTTATGAACAACAGTATCTTTCCCCACGCTTATTATCAAGTGTCTGCAGACCCAAGAACTAAGGACATGGTACATTTATCATGGTCAAGACCTGTGTTAAGGAACATGGGCTAGATGCCATGATCCTTCTTACTAATGAAGAATTGAGCACTCAAACCAGGAAATGTACGTTTAAGGTGAAAGTGAACAATTTATGGAAATACATAGTCTTCTATTGGGCCCTTGCTTAAGACTTTCCTAAGTTCTGTGTCATTGTCCAAACTTTGTGTGCTTTGTGTTACAGCAAATGGAAACGCTTCTCTGAAGAAGGTGATGGAGGATGTGACAGCAAATTAAAAGCTGTGGTAAAGATTAAAATCCTAATTCTGTAATGATATTTTCCCCATCTTTTCATTTAATATGTATATTTATGAGCAAAGCACTAATATCTGTGATTTATGAGCAAAACACTAATAATCAGCAGAATATTGAATATTTCCAAAATAATCACATCAACCCACTGTTACGTCCCTGCTCCAAGCCCCGCCCCTTCACTCCTTGAGATGACTCTCCTGAATTTCATATTGCTTATTCTTCTTTTGGTTTTGTTTTTTTTTTTTGAGTTGGAGTCTCACTCTGTCGCCCAGACTGGAGTGCAGTGGCCGCTCCCGGCCACCGCAGCCTCGACCTGCTGGGCTCCGGCTATCCTTCCGCCTCAGCCTTCCAAGTAGCTGGAACTACAGGCGTGCCACGCCCGGCTAATTTTTTGATTTACTGTAGAGATGAGGTCTCGCTGCCCAGGCGGGTCTCGAACCCGTGGGCTCAGGTT
>NW_007072182.1:461001-479520 GCF_000164805.1 Carlito syrichta
TGCAAGTCGAGGCTGCGATGGCCGGGAGTGGCCACTGCACGCCAGTCTGGGCGACAGAGTGAGACTCCAACTCAAAAAACCCCCCCCCCAAAATAACAGTTTTGTCGTCTATGTGATAACGTCTTTCATTTTGCTTGGTTTGACTGTATAAGTCTGCTCTCATAAATAATGTGTCGTTTTCTGTAATTTGCTTTTTAAAAGAATTATGTCATTTCGGATTTTGTAGTTTGTAGTCTTGGTTTATTCCTTTTCACTACTATATGCCTATATAAGCATTCTATTATTCAAATATACCTTAATTTATTCATCTAATTGCCTATATATGTATATTTACATTGGTCCTGTTTCTTTAAATAGTCTTTAATAAATAATTATTATAATCTAAATATTATAAACAATTTCTGGCTCACATTTGCAAGATTTCCACAACTACAGTTGAAGACTAGCATATAATTTAGTAATGGAATGCCTTCATCACAGTATGTATGAACATCTAATGTATACCAACTTATACCAAAAGTAATTATAATATTAATCATCCCTCCAGCAAACTAGCAGAATTCTTGTCGCTCCACACTTAGGCTTATGCATGTTATTATCAAAGTTTGTTTGCTAGTCTAGGAGATATAAAAGGATATCTTACTGAGATTTCAATTTACATTTTCTTGATTACTAATGAGGTTGAACATCTTTCTATGTATTTATTGCTCATTTGTGTTTTATCGTCAATAAAATGCCATTTCATGCCTTTTGCGTTTTCCTATTCAGTTATCCCCCTTTTTTTAGTAGCTCTTTATATGTATTATTAGATGTTAATCTTCTGTCAATTATATGTGTTGCAAATATTTTCTCCCTGAGTGTGTCTTACCTTTTCACTCTCTCTAGAGTACCTTTTGTTGAATAGTCATTCATAATTTTAATGTAGTTAATTTTCCCACTCTTTTTTCTTCCCCCTACATTAAACATATTTTGGGTCTTATCTAAGAAATCTTTCTTTGTCCCAAGGTCAGGAACAGTATTCCATATTTTCTTCTTCTTTTTTTTTTGAGTTGGAGTCTCACTCTGTCACCCAGACTAGAGTGCAGTGGCCGCTCCCAGCCACCGCAGCCTCGACCTGCTGGGCTCTGGAGATCCTTCTGCCTCAGCCTTCCGAGTAGCCGGAATTACAGGCGTGCGCTACCGCACCTGGCTAATTTTTTGGTTTTAGTGTAGAGATGAGGTCTCGCCTGCCCAGGCGGGTCTCAAATCCGCGGACTCAGGCAATCCACTCACCTCAGCCTCCCAAAGGCGCGGGATTATAGGCTGAGCCACCAAGCCCGGTTCATACTTTCTTCTTAAAGTTGAAACTTGTGACTTGCAGATTTAAGTTTTTAATTCACCTGGAATTGATTTTTTTAATGAGATGGGATCTAATTTTAATCTTTTCTTTATGGATAAACAATTGTTTCACCATCATTTATTAAATGATTCTTCCTTTCCCCAATAATTTGTAACATTCACTTTGTCATAAATCAATTCTCATATATGTTTGAGTGTTTCTGGGCTAGCCATTTAACTACTAATTACTCTGGTTTTATAAGAAGTCTTTGTATCAGTTGAATCAAGAGGCCTCACTTTACTTTTCTTTTAGGGGTGTCTTGTGACTCTTGGCTCTTTTACTTTTTCGGATAAATTTCAGAATCAGCTTTTCACATTTCTTTTTAAGCATCTTTATTGGGATTTTAGTATTGGAATTGTTCTCAGTTGAGTGAGAGCAGATCTATGATAGATCCTTTTCCCCAAGTATGTGTTATAGCTCTCTCCACCTATTTAATTTGTCCTAATGTCTTCCAATAAACATCTTATGGCCAGGTGTAGTGGCTCACGTCTCTAATCCAAACACTTTGGGAGACCAAGGCAGGAGAATCACTTGAGGCCAGAAGTTTGAGACCAGACTGGGCAACATAGCAAGCTTCTGCCTCTACAAAAAAGAAAAAAAATTGCTGAGTGTGGTGGTGGCTGCTGTAGTCCCACTTCACTGTACTCCAGCCTGGCTGACAGAGTGAGACTCTGTCCCTAAAAATAAAAATAAAAAAATTTAAATCATATTGACTTCATTTCTAGGTATCTTAATATTCCACTAATGAGAATGCTATTTTTTTAAATTACATTTTCGTTTTTTGTTGTGAGTGTGTAGCAATGCACCTGTTTTTTCTTTACTGATCTTAGATCTAACTCTTTGCAAAACTGTTATTAATTCCATTAGATGCTGCCTGTAGATGCCGATGAAGTCTCTTAGATACATCAATTCTTTTTTTTTTTTTTTGAAATTTTGAGAACTGTTTATTATTTCCAATTACTCTCATTTCTTCATCCAGGAGTGGCTGCATGATATCAAGGAAGGGGTTGCTGGCTTCACGAAGAAGGAAATTAGCACCCACGGTAGACTTCCTGTGCCGATGAGGAGGTGGAAAAGGCTGGGAGCCTCCAAGAATGCCCTGGATGGGCCATGCTGCTGCTCCTGCTCTGTGGGATCTGCTCGGCTGCTCTGACAGAGACAGGAACTGCTGGCGTCACCCGCCTGATACCTTCCATGTGTTCTGGGTTGGAAATGAACTCACTAGAGCTAATGTTAGAAATAAACATATTAGATAAGCTCCACAGTTTGGGTTTGAATTTCCCAAGCAGCTATGTAGAGGCAGCTGACATAGTAAATGTCCACCACAGTGCCTTGGTGGTAATTATGTTATACACAGCAGCCTTTCAAAGGTGGGAGCTTCTGCTCACCAGCTTCAGAAAGAGAAAGAGAAAGAAGATGAAGGAAGAGAACAACAGGGGGCCTGGTTGCTTCTACCCAATACGACGGTGCCTTCTGGGTGGCAGAAGCCCCCCTCTGTCCCCACTGTCCTGCCTACTGTTAGCTACAGCTTCAAGGGCAGCCTGCACGCTGGGAGGTGCTTCATTGCTCACAAGCAGCTGGGGCACAGCGGTGGGTACTGGCAATTAGTTGGTCATGTCATTTACTGGCCACAGCAGAAAGCTGGTCTCTGATGCGGCCCAGCCCATCTAACATGGTGTCCAGAGTTTCTTTGCTCAGCTCCATGGTGACAGCAGAGGTGGAGGGTTTGTCTCCACACGGACTGGGATCTTCCTGGATCTTCATCAGGAGCAAGCAGGTGGGGACGGCCATGCGGCTGATGCTGTCTGAGGCGGTTTTGATATCCACTCTCCAATCCAGGTCGACCAGGCGTGGCAGAGAGATCTGATGTGCTTGGGCTTCAGTTCTCCAGGTAAATACGTGTTCTAGGATGATTTTTGTCAGCAGATTTTTGAGGTTTTGGTGGAAATTTTCTGGAAAGAGAGCCAGAATCGCCTCGGCGGAGAACAGGTCACGGAATACCACCAGCCTAGTGAGGCAGTGTAGAGCCTGAAGCAGTTGCTCTGCTTCCTTCTGGGTCACAGACAAGTTGGAACACGTAATATCCAAGAGTTTTTTTGAGCCAAGGGCTGAAGTGGAAAAGCCCTCTTGACACAGTTGTCTGACAACATCTTTCGAAGAGGCCTTTAGCAGGCTCTGCAGTGCGGAAAATTGCTCCGCCGTCAGGGCCACCATCTTCCTGGGTCACATAAATTCTTATGCATCATACACAGATAAAAACTTTTTATGTTTCACATATGAATACATAAATCCTGTATGTAGATTCTTTATATAATTTACTGCAAATAGGGACTGTTTCTGTATCTTATTTTTCAGTTGTTCTAATATATGTGTTTTCTCCTTGCCTTACTGCAATAGCTAGGACCTCCAGTACACTACTGAGTACAATGTTCATGGACATTCTTATCTCTTCTGATTTTATTTTAAATTTTTTTGAGTTTTCAACAAAATTTACTTAGAAATTAAGTTGGGGTGGGGGGAGAATCACCTCCCCAAGGTAGGGGAAAGGCCAAAGCTAAGAAAACATGGTCTGGCCAGTGCTTAACAAAACAATGGCTCTCTTTCCTGATTTTATTTATTTATTAATATTTTAAATATTTTAACATTTCTTCTTTGACGATGTTGGGAAGTTTCTAGGTAATACCTTTTACCAGACTAAAAGAACATTTCTTATTCTTTTTTGGCTAGAAGATGAGGGCAATACTTTGTCTTTTTTTGTTTTTGTTTTTTCTTCATTTCTATAATCCTTGCTATCTGGAGCACTGCCTAGACTAATGTACTTGATCAATACTATTTGTTGAATTAACTTGTTTATTGGGTTATGGTTTTTCTTCCATAATCTTTGATGTAGAAAATGGAATGCATAGATTTTTTTTTCCTTTTAAACTACTCTTGTGTTCCTGAGATATACTGAATTTAATCATGATATATTATCATTTTTTACATTGCTGAATTAGGTTAACTAATATTTTGTTTCAGATTTTTAAATCTATTTTCATGAATGAAATTATTCAATAATTTTCTGTCATGTACTATCTTGTCTGCTTTTGGTATCAAGGATATATTGGTCATATATAATCAGTTGGGGAACTATCCCCTCTTTCTCTGGTTTCTGAAAGAGTTTGTGTAAAATTGTAATTGGCTGGGCATGATGGCTCACACCTGTAATCTAACAGCTTGGGAAGCCGAGCATGAGGATTACTTGAAGTCATGAGTTTGAGACCAACCTGGGCAACATAGCAAGACCCCATCCCTAAAAATCAAAACAAAACAAAACAAACAAACCTTTTTAAAAAATTAGCTGAACATTATAGTCCCAGCTACTCAGGTGGCTGAGGCAGGAAGATCACTTGAACTCAGAAGTTCAAGCATACAGTGAGCTATGATCACCATCTGGGTCTTGTGCTTTATAGGTAGAAAGATTGTTAACTATTAATTTAAGTTTCTTAATGATAATGGGACTGTCTGGGGGTTTGTTTGTTTCTCTCGAGCCAGTTTTGGTAAGTTACATCATATATATGTTTGTCATTTTGATGTAAGTTTTCAAATTTATTCATAAATTACAGTATTCTTTTATTTTAATTTCTGCTAGAAATGACTTAAGACCCGCTTAAGTCACTGTCCCCACCACACGGCTGGTACAGTTACTATGAGAAACAGTATGGAGTTTTCTCAAAAATGTAAAAGTATAATTATCATATGATCCAGCAACCCCATTTCTGGGTATATATCCAAAGGAAATATACCATTATCCTCTTTCCATTCATAAAAATAGTTATTTCTACCTCTCACTTTTCTTTTTCTTACTCAACCTGGCCAAATGTTCATCTGTGTTATTACTCTTTTTTAAAAAAACTACTTTGACTTTCTTAATTCTATTGTTTCACTACTGTAACTTCATTTTCACATGTATTACTTTATGTCTTTATATTATTTTCATTTTCTACTACTTTTGGATTTTTTCTATTATCTTTTTTCCAATTTCTTAAGTTGGATGGTAGACTGGTTAATTTATAGCATTTCTTACTTTTTAATATAATCATTTAAGCCTCTTAAGTTTTCCTCTAAGTAATCTTTTCTTTTCATTGACAAATAATAATTGTATGGTTATAGGGTACAACGTGACATTTTAATACATGTATATGCTGTGGAATGATTAAATCAAGTTGATTAACCTATTCATTCCCTCACCTACTTGCCACTTTTTTTGTTGTTGTTGTTGTTGTTTTTTGAGTCAGAGTCTCACTCAGTCGCCCACTCCCGGCCGCCGCAGCCTCGGCCTGCTGGGTTCCGGCGATCCTTCCGCCTCAGCCTTCCAAGTAGCCAGAATTACAGGCATGCGCTACCATGCCCGGCTGATTTTTGATTTATTGTAGAGATGAGGTCTTGCTGCCCAGGCGGGTCTCGAACCCACGGGCTCAGGCAATCCACTAACCTCAGCCTCCCAAAGGTGCGGGATTACAGGCTGAACCACCGAGCCCGGCTTGCCACTTTTTTATAGTGAGAATGTTTATAATCCACCCTTAGCAACTTTGAAACAGACATTTTTATTACCTACGCTCACCATGCAGTACATCAGATCACTAAAACCTACGCTCCCTGTCTAACTAAAACTTGTATCCTTTGACCAACATATCCCCAACCACCATTCTTTGAGTTCAGTTCTTTTAAATTTCATATATTAATTAACCATGCAGTATTTATTTTTCTGTGCCTGATTTATTTCATTTAATATAAAATGTCCTCAGGGTGAGGCACGGTGGCTCATATCTGTAATCCCAGCACTTGGGAGGCTGAGGTGAGAAGGTTGCCTGAACCCAGGAGTTTGAGACAGGTCTGGGCAACATGGTGAGATTTTGTCTTTATAATAAATTTTTAAAAATTAGCCTGGTTTGGTGGTGTACATCTGTAGTTCCAGCTACTTGGGAGGCTGAGGTGGAAGGGTTGCCTGAGCCCAGGAGGCTGAGCCTGTGGTAGCCATGATTATGCCACTCCATTCCAACCTGGGTAACAGAGTGAGACTCCAACTCAAAAACAAACAAACATACATAATGGCCTCCATTCTCCAGGCTCATCCATGTTGTCACAAATGACAAGATTTCCTTCTTTTTTTAAAGACCACCTGTTGGGAGCTGGCCACGGAGGCCCACTGAGCGTTAGGGATCAGGAAGGGCCATTGAACCCGAGACCACTAGGATGCGTTCAGGAGCTATTGACCCCATTTCCTCCCCCTTTCTACTCAGCACTAACCAGATTAAGCTCCTGTGAGCTCAAAACATAGAAACTCTGAGATCGGGACAAACACAAGCTAACTTTAGAAGCTCATTGCTCCCATTCTTCCACAAACTGCAGTTTTGGCTTTCACACAACTTATAATTCAAACTCGTGTCACATCTAAGAGCCTTAGTATTGGTCACAGGCTTCTGGGTCATGATCTTAGGATTTGTTGAAGGTGTAAATTGTAGAATATAGTTTTAGAAGACAGCCATTTTGTTGAAAGAATGCAGCTGGGTTACTTGCAGGTAGCCCACTGTGAACTTTGGACTGGGCCACATTCCAAACATTCTGGGATGGGCCACTTTCATTTGTAAAGTAAATACTTAAGCTTCTATAGAATTGTTTAACTTGGCATAAATCAATCAGCTTAGGATGAAAAAGGTTTATAGAATATATCAGTCACGGATTAGGTTATCCTTTGTTATGGGATTTTAAGATTATCATATGAAAAGGGTTTAAAGGCAATCATTGATTAAGTTTTCATGGATTAAGGTTTCTGGTGGGTGGGGGATGCCCCTCCCACATCTGACTTTGTGTATAAAAGACCTGTTGTAATTCCCAATAACACACATCGCTTCTGCACTAGACTGGAGTCCAGTCTCTTTCTTTCTCTCTCTCTCTCTTTCTCTCTTTCTTCTTTCCCTACCCTTGGGGTACCCTGAACCTGCCTGGAGCTGGTCTTCGGCAGCCACCCAGCATTTCATTGTGCATATATATACTGCATTGTCTTTGTTCATCTGTAGATGCACACTTTAGTTGATTCCATATCTCGGCTGTTGTGAATAACACTGCGACGAACATAGAGAAAAGACATTTCTTCAACACATTGATTGCATTTCCTTTGGATATATATACAGAGGTGGGGTTTCCGAATCATATGGTAAATCTATTTTTACATTTTGGGAACCTCCATACTGTTTTTCATGGTGGCTGCGTTAATGTATTCATTTCCACCAACAGTGTGTGAGTGTTTCCTATTCTTCATATTCTCGTCAACCTTATTATCTTTTGTACTTTGAAAATAACCATTTTAACAGGTGTAAGGTGATATCTCACTGTGGGTTTAATTGTGTTTTCTAATTAAAGAAATTGAGTATTTTTTTCCTGTATCTGTTTGCCATTCATATGTCTTCTTTTGAATATTGGTTCAGGTCCTTTCCCCATGGGTCATTTACTTTTTTTTGCTAGAGTTGTTTGAGTTCCTTACATATTTTAGATATTAGTTCCTTATCAGTTGTATTATTTGCAAATATTTTCTCCCAGTCTGTGAGTTGTCTTTTCTTGCTTGTACTTTTGGGATCTTACTTAAAAAATCATTGCTCAGACGAAAGTCATGGAGACTTCCCTCTATGCTCCCCCTTCTAGTAGTTTTACCATTTTTAGGACTTATTTTTAAGTCTCTAGTCCATTTTGAGTTGATTTTTGTATGTGGGTGAGATAAGGGTCCAATTTTTATTCTGCATGTAGAAATCGAGTTTTCCCAGCACCACTTACTGAAGAAACGGTATGTTCTTGGTACCTTTGTTGAAAATCAGTTGGCCATAAAAGTATGGGTTTATTTCTGAGGTTTCTATCCAAGTTCCATTGGCAAATATGTCTTTTTATGCCAGTACAATGCTGTATTGATTTCTATCGCATCTTAATGTGTTGTGAATCAGAAAGCGTGATGCTTCAGCTTAGTTCTTTGTGCTCAAGATTGTTTTGGCTATGTGGGGTCTTTTGTAGTTCCATATTATTTTTAGGATTGTTTTTCTATTTCTGTGAAAAATGACTTTGGAATTTTGATAAGGATTGCATTGAATACATAGATCAATTTGGGCAGTATGAAAATTTTAACGTTAATTCTTCCAATCTATGAACAAGGAATGTCTTTGCAAATATGTGTGTCTCCTTCGATTTATTTCATCAGTGTTTTACAGTTTTCAAAATACAGATCTTTCAACTCTATGGTTAAATTTACTCTTAATTTTTTATTTTTTTAATGCTATTGTAAAAGGGACGTTTTTCTTCATTTCTGTCTCATATAATTCATTGATCGCATATAGAAACACTACTAATTCTTGTTGACTTTGTATCCTGCAAATTTACTGAACGTGTTTATCAGTTTAATGTTTTTTTGGGCAGAGACTTTTGTGTTTTCTCTATATAAGATCATGTCATTTTCAAACACGAACAATGTAACTGCTTCCTTTCTGATTGAGATGCCTTTTATTTCTTCCTTTTGTCTAATTGTTCTGGCTAGGACTTCCAGTACTATGTTGAATAGAAGTAGTAAAAGTGGGCATCCTTGTCTTGTTCTTGATATAAAAGGAAAAGCTTTCAACTTTTCACTGTTGAGATGGCATTAACTATGGACTTGTCATCTATGACCTTATTGTGTTTCGGCACATTCTTTCTGTGCATAATTTGTTGAGAGTCTTTATCATGAAAGGATATGGAATTTTGTCAAATGCTTTTTCTCCATCTATTGAGGTGCTTATGTGGGTTTTGTCCTTCATTTTAATTATATGGTGTCTCACATTTATTGATTTGCATATGTTGAAACATCCTTGCATCCTGGGGATAAATCCCAGTTGATTATGGTGAATCATCCTTTTAATGTGCTGCTGAATTTAATTTGCTAGTATTTTGTTGAGGATTTTGGTGTCTGTGCTCATCAGAGACATTTGTCTATAGTTTTTCTTGTAGTGTTATCATCTGGCTTTGGTATCAGGGTATTTCTGGTGTCATCAAATAAATTTGGAAGTATTTCCTTCTCTTCTGTTTTCTGGAAGAGTTTGACAAGGATTGCTAATAGTTTTTTTTTAAATGTTTGGTAGAATTCAGTAGTGAAGCCACCAGATCCTGGGCTTTTCTTTGATGAGAGTTTTTTGTTGTTGTTGTTACTGATTCAACCTCCTTGCTCTTTATTAGTCTGTCAGATTTTTGTTTCTTCATTATTCCGTCTTAGTAGGTTGTATATATTTAGGAATTTATCTATTTCTTCTAGGTTGTCCAGTTTGCCAGCATATATTTATTAATAGTAATCTCCTGTGATCCTTTGTATTTCTGTAGTATCAGTTGTAATGTCTTCTCTTTCCCTTTTGATTGTATTTGTATCTTCTCTCTTTTTTCTTAGGCTAGCTAAAGATTTGTCACTTTTGTTTATCTTTTCAAAAACCAATTTTTAGTTTTGTTTGCTTTTCTGGCCTCTTATTTATTTTTGCTCTGATCTTTGTTATTTCCTTCTTTCCTTTTGCTAAGTTTGGGCTTAGTTTTTTCTCCAGCTCTATCTAATTTGCTGTTTATGTACTGATTCTAAACAGTTATGCATATCTTACCTCTAAATGTTTTATTTTTGATACACCAAATGAAAAGCACAATAAGACATCACTACACCACCACCAGAATGGCAAAAATTAAAAAGGTTGACAATACCAAGCATTAGTAAGAATGTGGAATAATAGGATTCTCATACATTACTGATAGGAGTGTAAACTGGTACAACCACTTTGGAAAAAAGTTTGACATTATCTGCTAAAGCTGAACAAATGCACACCATGTTAGCAATACACAATTTCAAGACCACAGTGTCAGCAGGTTTAGTTTCTTCTGAGGCCATTATCTTTCACTTGCAAATGGCTGCCTTTTCACTATATCCTCACATAGTCATCCCTCTGTTTGTGTTATCTGTGTCCTAATCTCCTCTTCTTATAAGATCAGTCATATTGGATTAAGGCCCTTGCACATGGCCTGATTGTGTCTTAATTATATTTTAGAGGCCCTAACTCCAAATACAGTTACATTATGAGGTACTAAGGGTTACGACATCAACATATAAATTTGAGAGTGAGGAGGGGACACGCTTCAGCCCATAATACCATTATAATGGAATATTACTCAGCCATAAAAAAGAATGAAATACTGATATAGGCTGCAATGTGGATCAATCACAAAAGTAGTTAAATCCAAGTTATGGTTGTTGGCTGGGAGGGGGAGACACTGGGGATGACTGTTTCATAAGTCTGGTGTTTCCTTTTTGGGGTGATTAAAAATATCTGAAACTAGATAGAAGTGATTCACAACATTGTAATTGTAGTAAGTGCCATGAAATTGCATATTTTTAAATGGTTAAATTTATCTTAGATGAATTTTACCTAAATTAAAAAAAATCAGCTGGACACAAAAGCAGCATGCAGAGTTGGGAAGATGTAGCAACAACAATCCTCTCTGTTAGGGAAAAATATTGATCAGTGACATTATTTGGAGTGGCAGCATGTGGTGATAGCCAAAAGAAGGTTTACTTTGAATGAGTTTTACTGATTTTTTTTTTAACATTCTCTACAAATAATATATTCTTTCATGGCCCGCACCCAGAATGGAACACTCCCACAGCTGCCATTCTTCCAGTTCATCACTGAAAATGACGCATAATATAATATCACTTCCGTAGGCTTGGAAAAAAGGCAAAACTACACTATAATGATTAAGCATGGCAACTTGGTTGATAAATGTATAACAAAAAGTAAGAAATAATTGTCCAAAAAAGTCAGAATGGTGGTTATCCCTAGGGAACGGTTGTAGATACAGATGGGAAAGAGCATAAGAAGGACCTCCAGAGTACTATCAATGTTCTATTTCTTCACCTGGATGGTGGCTACAAGGGTGTTGTTACAAGGTTTTGTGTCTGATTGTTCAACGTCTGTCTTTGGATTACCTAAATTAATTTTTCTCATTTCTTAATAGCAAATCCTATCCTCTAAAATACGTTCCAATCATAATATGCTTCAGATCTTCACCACAAAAAAAAAGAAGTCAAAAATGTTTACCAGGGATAAGCAAACTACTGACTATCAGCCAACTCAAGCCCTTTTCCTGTTGTTGCAAATAAAATTTTATTAGAACACAGTCGCATTCTTTATTTATGTATGTTTAATGGCTGCTTTTGTGCTGCAACAACAGAGTTGAGTAGCTGCAATAGAGACTGTACAGTCGGCAGACCCTAAGGTATTTACTATCTGGTTCTTTACAGAAAAAGTACACAGATCCCTGACCTATGTCATCACAATAATTATTGACATAAAGATTAGGATAATGGTCAGATAATTTAATAATGTTGGGAAAACCGGAGAGGCCAACCTTTACAACACTGTCATTTTCTAGACAAGAAACAAAGTCACCAATTTACAGAGAACTGTGCTTTTTTGGTTTTTTTATATTCCCAGTCATATAAAAGTGCTTCTTTCTTCAGGGTCAAGAGAACAAGTTCTAATTCCTGACCTGCCCTTTGCTCCACTGGGTAGGTCTTACTGTGCCTTTGGTTTTCATCTAGAAGTTGGGAGTGGTGATTGATAAACATGATTAATTTTCTTTCATATTTTTGAAGACTTAGATAGTTTGAATACTTAGGATGGTCAACTATACTTGTCATTTCTGGTTTTTGAAGGAGAAAAATTTAATGTCAAAGATCTGAAAAATGTCCTGGGAGGCATTGGGATATTATTTATACCTAAAGAATACTTGGAACTGGTGAAAACTCTGCAAGTTGATAGTAAGCATTTCCAATACTATTAGAGCATTTGAGGAAAGTTAGCCCTGTATCTTTAAGACAACAACAACAACAACAACAACAACAACAACTATACATATTAGGCTGGGCGTGGTGGCTCATGCCTTTAATCCCAGCGTTTTGGGAGGCCAAGGTAAGAGGATCACTTGAGTACAGGAATTTGAGACCAGCTGAGCAACATAGTGAAACCTCATCTCTAAAACAAAAAAAATTAACTGGGCATGGTGTCACATGCGTGTTGTAGTCCCAGTTACTCAGGAGGCTGAGTGTGGTAGCGTGCGCCTGTAGTTCCAGCTACTTGGAAGGCTGAGGCGGAAGGATTGCCGGAGTCCAGCAGGTCGAGGCTGCGGTGGCCGGGAGCGGCCACTGCACTCCAGTCTGGGTGACAGAGTGAGACTCCAACTCAAAAAAATAAATAAATAAAAATAAATAAAATAAAAGTGAGGAGAGAATAATTAATGAAGTTAACCTTTTTAGAGAGGAATTTTCCCTATTTCTTGCTCATCTATAAATGTCATTAGACTGTAACTCAAAACAGATCATAAAGAAAAAGTAATCCCTTTGCTCTATGTAACAGTCTTTTTGAATCAGTACACAGCTGTGTCTGTCTGAACTGTGGCTTTTCTTTTAGCTTCTGGGAAGACTGATCTACATAAACTGCTAAAAGAAGTAAAGACTAGGTCTTGCCACTTACCGGTAGGTATCGCGTGCACTGCTGTGACTAGTGTCCCTATGCTGGAGAATGTCATTAAAATGCGCCCCTCTGATTTCCTCTGAAAGACAAAGCATGAGCTTCTTATAAAGAAATTATGCATTTGACGTTTACAGTTTACAGGTTTTGAGAGGCAGGCATGTCTTCAAATCTGAGTCCTGCCGCCTGCCCCGAGATAGATAAAGTTTAAGCAGGAGAGAGGGGAAAGAAGGCGGTATTGGCCAGTAGCAGAGAGAGGGGAAGGGAGGGCTTGGAGTGGGGAGGGGACATCTGTCTCCATGCAGAGGAATGAAGAGGTGGCCATGTGATGAGTGTTCTCGTCTTATTTTTGGACTTATTTATGAAGAGGCGTATGGGTGTGGGAATGTAAGAATGTAAATGAAGAAAGTTTTTAAAAATTTGTATTTAAAAAGTATGCTCTTGCTGCTCTTTTTTTTGACTGTCCATATAATTTTTTCTTTGACCTTAAGTGTTCCTTTTTTTACAGATGATGGAAAGGTATATAAAAATATGCTACTTGACACTATAAAATCATTTCCTGGTAAGTGAGACTCCCAATAAGAAGCCAAATAAAACTAAGATTTGTAAACTTTACCTTAGCTTTTATTTTTTTATTTTTATTTCTTGAGTTGGAGTCTCACTCTGTCGCCCAGGCTGGTGTGCAGGGGCACGCTCCCAGCCACCGCAGTCTTACCCTGCTGGCCTCCAACAATCCTTCCGCCTCAACTTTCCAAGTAGCCTGAACTACAGGCTCGCGCTACCATGCCTGGCTTATTTTTGATTTATTGTAGAGATGAGGTCTCGCCAATTTGCCCAGGAGGGTCTCAAACCCACGGTCTCAGGCAATCCACTCGCCTTGGCTTCCCAAAGTCCTGGGATTACAGGCTGAGCCACTGAGCCTGGCCTACCTTAGCTTCTAAAAGACCTTATCATTACAAAATAATTTGATTACTTTTTTTATGTTGAAAATGTAATTTTAATAGAGAATTCTTCATCTTACGTGGGAGCACAATAAAATATACCACATTCTGAAGAAACGCCAGAATTATGAGAATAAGAGTGAGGAAAATTCAGATGGGCTACAATATCCATTACCTTAAACTGCAAGAGACGAGGTTCCACCAGAGGTCAACATTTACATAGTTAGGACCCGCTACATTTATGACTTAAAATAACAAGGGTCAGGAACTAGAGATAGAGGCAGTAGGGAGCGGTTTTGTGAGGGAAGAAACTGTGAGAGAAGAAAAAATCCTGAATACCAAATTCAGCATTAACAGGACCTCCCATCGCCAAGTTTAGTGGGGTGAAAGCAGGAAAGGGCACCCGGGCAGGAGGATCTCCTGAGGAAGCCTTTCTGCGACACTGCTGGACATCTGCTCATCAGGTGGAGAGGAGACTCACTAGCGCTTCGGCAAACCCCAGGTGAGGGTCAACACACCAGACAAGAACCGAGAAAAAGGTCAGAACCCAAGTTTGATTCAACAATGTGGCCCAACATGTGAATGTCCTACACGTTGGTCACAACCGCTTTCTTTGCTACGACTGACTGTCTTGGACAGTGTTTTTCACACACTGCAGCCAGAAGCCAGTGGCCATCTACCCAACCAGACAATACATGTTTAATTCAAATGTCCAGAAAATTAAAAAAAAAAAAAAAAGCCAGATGCTGATGCCTTATGCATGCACAGGGCCTGCTTACAAACACTCCATTCAATAATATCGTAACATAAATTTGCATCAATGAAAAGAAATGGGTAAAATCCATCTCTTTCATTTAATTTGTAAGATGGTGAAGACCAAAACAGAATGTTCCACCAGAGTGTTAATGTTTAAATATGATTGTCACATTGGGAAAATGAAATAAACACAGTAAAATAAACTGTACAAGGCAAAGTAGAATAACAAAAAATATTTTATTAAAACATAAGGTTTACAGAAGTCTCCAGACAAGCCATACAAAATGGTCACAAGCTCTTTTTGAAGGGGGGAATCTACACTTGACAGTAAAGTCACAATGTCATTAGAGAGGGCTGTGATGTTTGTTTAATGTTCCCATTTTGGTTCAAACAATCAAACTTGTCCATCTACAGCGTCTAAATAAAATTAGACTTGGCTAGAGGGCATATTCTAAAGAACCGGTTAGCTGCTTTCAACCAGTGTAATTAGATCACCATAAAAAGGGGGAAAGGAACCCGTAAAATTAAAATAAAACTACCTCCCCCCTCAAAGAAATAAAATAAAGAAAAACACCCACCCCGCCTCCAGCAGCTAACCCTGACAACTGCCTTCATTCACAGTGCTTCATACTTAAACCACGATGGGGCAATGAACAAATGCAGAGTCCGCTGCTTTTACACACTTCGTGACAATCCAGATGATATTGCTAGCCTCTGTTCATGCTTACGACAGTGAATCAGGACAAGACAGAGATTTGTTAATGTGCATTTAATCACCAAAGGACTGAAGATGTCTGGGCTTTTATTCTGAATGTTTCTAAGACTGTGTCCATTAAATGCAAACAAAAAAGGAAGAAGTCTTGGCAGAACAGAAGTGACGTGCACTTGATGATCAGATGGATTTAAATATTATTCATGGCATATAGCCTAGTCCATGCTCTTGGGCCTTGTTGGTCTTCCATTGCTCTGCCACATCATTTGCTAGCGGGTCATCTGGATTCTAAAGTCAGTTCATGAATTAAATACATCAAGAAACGCCACTCGACACAAAAACGATGCGTTCATATATGCGTGCGTATGAGTATATTCAGATTGTCAGTCAAGGCTGAAAGAAGATGCAAGTTAGTAGAAATACAGGATAGCAGAGAGTGAGCATTTACTCCTTTACCGTTGGCCCCTAACTGGGGCCAGAAGCCAGCATGAGAGCGAGAGTTGTCAGGAATCTCAGACAGCTTGGCCAGTGTGCTCTCCCTACAGAACAGAATTAGACGACAGCAGCAAGAGGGGAAAATGTAACCTTGGACAAGGATTTCTTAAATCTAGCCTTTTGACCCTCTACCAGGATGTCTCTCTTAAACTGATATATTTTAATGCAATAAAATAATCTTTTAAACAGAAAAATAAATCTAAAAATAAAAGATTAGTTGAACATATATATGTATATAGAACAGACATTTCTTAATAAAAGGCCAAGAACACTCCTTCCTCTAGTTTAAACTATTTAAAGCTGTTTGCCTGATGTCACAAGCAGTTGAGACCAAGTTGAACTGCTTCCTGAGGGAAAGGGTCATAGGCTGAGACTGATCCAAGAAAAAAGCCATACCCTAAAGTCATACTTTAAGTCACAGTCCTCTCCATCTCATACCTGACAAAGGGGAGAGAAGGTGCCACCACTCACAGGCCACTGCGGGCAGTCTAGAGCAAACTATTCCCCTCCATCGCTCCTTCTTTCTGTCAGTGGGTGATTGACTGTTATAGTTAAGTAATCTGCTGTGTCAGCACACATGTGCCATGATACCTTAAACTGTAATCAGCCTTGACACTAAGAAAAACAGCATATTTCTTGCTTGGCTTAAAAAGACCCAATCATGAGAGAAAATGAAAGGTTCTTTTCGGTTATAGGTAAAAGAAAGAAACAAATCTAGCCCACTTAAGCACTGAAGACAATTTTTGCAAGGCCATGGAGTGGTTCTCAGAATCAAAGAAATAGAGAAAAACCAGAATTGGAAAGGACAAAACTGAGGCATGATCAAAGGGTCCAAAAAGCAGAAACCGTGAACAGTTTCATCAGGGTGATCATGCTGAAATGAGTCCCCTTTTTATCATGCTTTTCAAGATGTGGGCTCTCGAGAGAGAGAACCCCTCAAGCCTGATTGGAATCACATCCCCGAATGGCCAGGATGGGCTGCTCACTGGAATTGCCAGTGCCCCCAAATTATTCACAGAGTCTACAAGTTTACACCCTCTCAAGAAGGGAAAGCATTACTACCAAGTGAAGTAGGAATCAAGGCTAGTCAGCTAGTTAGCAGGGGAAAAATCTTTTTAACTGTGACATCCTCGACTCTCAGCTAGGGGATAATAATATGGAGTAAACATCTTTTTTTTTTTTGAGTTGGAGTCTCACTCTGTTGTCCAGGCTGAAGTGCTGTGGCACACTCATGGCCTCCCTAGCATCGACCTGCTGGGCTCCGATGATTCTTCCACCCCAGTCTTCCAAGTAGCCGGAACCACAAGCACGCACTACCATGCCCAGCTAATTTTTGATTTATTGTAGAGATGAGGTCTTGCCAAGTTGCCCAGGCTGGTCTCGAACCCGTGGGCTCAGGCAATCCACTTGCCTTGGCCTCCCAAAGTGCTGGAATTACAGTCTGAGCCACTGAGCCTGGCTGGAGTAAACATCTTAAAGAGATGTTTTGTGATCCATGGCAAGAAAGAACGGCAGCACCATGGACCGCTGAGGCAGAAGCAGAGGCAGGAGCAGCCTGGGTGGGTTGTGTGGTCTCCCTGCACAGGAAGAAAAGGTTTAATGGAACGTAAAGAAAGTAAGAAATAACCATATCTCTAACTACATGCAAGAGCTATAATGTTAGTTTAAAACTACAGAGTTTTAAAACTGACCCTGGAAGATGGCGACGGCATAGGTGAACTGGTGAGATTCTCTGAACGGACCAAGACTGCAAACTGCTGAATAGACAGACTGTAAAGCAGAGGGAAAAGTGAACAAAACCAGAAGACCCTCATAAGGAAGAACAGGTCATTGCAGAAGAGAAATAAAAGCAACCCCACCTTCCCTCAAAAACAGAATTGAAGAGGGGGAGGGAAAGGGGTAAAGGGAGAAAAATCTACAGAAATGAAGAAAAACCAAAAGAAGAGTATGGGTCTCTCCCAGACGCCTGGGAGAGCAGACACTGAGAAAATTGACTTTGGAATACAAACAATGAAAAGTCCCCAGAATGAAGGGTCTCAAAATGCAAATGTAGATATCAAAACAATAATGGAGAGACTAAAAAGAATTGAGGAGACACAAGAAGAAACTAGGAAGGAGCTGATATCTGAGATAACAGTAATAAAGAATACTGTGAATGAAATAAATAACAAATTGATAAGCATGGAAAGCAGAATTACCCAAGCAGAAGAAAGAATCTCAGAGCTTGAGGACCAAAATATAGAAATAACCCAAACTCTTAAAAACACAGAAAATAAGCTAAAAAAGACAGAACAAAACCTTCAAGAGATGAGTGACTACCTCAAGAGGCCTAACCTAAGAATAATCGGACTCCCTGAGGTAGAAAGAGAAACAGAGACCACATTGGAACAAACTTTCCATGAGATCATTCAAGAAAAATTTCCCTCATCTAATCAGTGATACAAAAATTCAAACACAAGAGATTCAGAGAACCCCCGCAAGACAACAAATGAGAAGACCAACTCCTAGACACATAATAATTCGCCTAAATAAAGTAGGCACAAAAGAAAAAATCCTAAAGGCAGCAAGAGAAAAAGGCCAGATCACCCACCATGGAAGACCAAACAGAATAGCAGCAGATTTATCTGCAGAAACCCTGAAGGCTAGGAGAGCTTGGAGCCCTATCTTCAAAGTCTTAAAGGA
>NW_007072182.1:481146-482832 GCF_000164805.1 Carlito syrichta
CCCATTTTATAATGGGGTTGTTTGTTTTCTTCTTTTCAGTACGCTTCAGTTCCTGTAGATCCAGGATGTTAAGCCTTGTCAGACCTAGAGTTGGCAAATACTTTTTCCAGTCTGTAGGCTGTCTCCCTGCTCTCTTGATGGTTTCTTTGGCTTTGCAGAAGCTTGTCAGTTTAATAAGGTCCCATTTGTCTATCTTCTCTCTTAAGTCCTGTGGGTTTCGGGTTTTGTACAGGAATTGGATGCCAGTTCCGATTTCCATGAGAGTATTTCCTTCCTTTTCTAAGGTTCTTATGGTTTGAACAGACACTTCACAAAAGAAGACATTCGAGCAGCCAACAAACACATGAAGAAATGCTCAACCTCACTAATCATCAGGGAGATGCAAATCAAAACCACACTGAGATACCACCTAACTCCAGTCAGAATGGCAATTATCAACAACTCAAAAAATAACAGCTGCTGGAGAGGGTGTGGTGAAAAGGGAACACTTCTACACTGTTGGTGGGAGTGTAAACTAGTGCAACCTCTGTGGAAAGCAGTGTGGCGATTCCTAAAAGCTCTAAAAATTGACCTTCCATATGACCCTGCAATCCCCCTACTGGGAATATACCCTGAAGAACACAAATCACTCTATAAAAAAGATACCTGCACACGTATGTTTATCGCAGCATTGTTCACAATAGCAAGAACCTGGAAACAACCATGCTGCCCATCAAAAGAGGACTGGATTAAAAAAATGTGGTACATATACACGATGGAATACTACGCAGCCATAAAAAAGAACAAAATCATGAATTTCGCTGCAACCTGGATGGAACTAGAGTCTATAATACTGAGTGACCTCTCACAAAAACAAAAATCCGAATATCACATGTTCTCACTCATATAATGGACCTTGACATCCAATGCAATACTATGAGAAAATGACGGATGGTACTGGGAAACTATGGGGGGGGGGGGATGGGATTAACAGTAGCAAATATCTGTCGGGGGATGGGAAAACACTTCTTTATTTTACAGGGTGCCTGAATGAAACGTCATTGTACACCTAACCCTTAACTGTACCCCACAAAACCATAATAAAAAATACTGATTAATGAAAAAAAAAAAAAAGAGAGAGGAAAAAACAAACAGGCAGAGAGAGAAAGAGAGAGACTCATCCAAGTAAACATTTTTTTCAACCTTGACAATAACATCTTAATAAAAATGGTGAGCACAAAAAATAAAAAATAAAACTGACCCTGAATTTAAAAAAAAAAAAAAAAAAAGAGCTGTTTTGTTCATATAAAAAGGTTAGTTTTCAAAATCCTATGAAAAAGAACTAGAGAATGTATTCTTCTCTCTGGTAGACACATAGTGAGTTTTTTGGGTATTACTGTATATTGTGTGGGTCCGAGACTGTGAGTGACATGTTGATTTTAAAACCCAATTTTCTAAGATTCTTATTGCACTAGAGAAATACATCACACCTCTCTTCCTTCTTTCCGATCCCAAAGCACATAGAATTGTACGAATAGTCTTGCTTTATTTCATGTTTAACCACTGGAGATGTTTACTAATATAAATCAGGTCAGTCTTAGCCACTTAAGCACATATTTTGCAAGACTATTTGCACAAAATAGTATTAATTTAATGAGCAAAAATACAGAATTGTGTACTAATTAAATAGCTAATCTAGGAAACTGG
>NW_007072183.1:0-998 GCF_000164805.1 Carlito syrichta
GGGTTGTTTGTTTTTTTCTTTTCAGCACGTTTGAGTTCCTTGTAGATCCAGGATATTAAGCCTTTGTCAGACCTGGAGTTGGCAAACACTTTATCCCAGTCTGTAGGCTGTCTCCCTGCTCTCTTGATGGTTTCTTTGGCTTTGCAGAAGCCTGTCAGTTTAATGAGGTCCTGCTTGTCTATCTTATCCCTTATGGCCTGTGGGTTTCAAGTTTTGTTCAGGAATTGGATGCCAGTTCCAATTTCCATGAGGGTATGTACTTCATTTTCTAAGGTTCTTATGGTTTGAGGTTTTACATTTAGGTCCCTGTCCATTTGGAGTTAATTTCTGTGTATGGGGATAGATAGGGGTCCTATTTCAATCTTCTGCATGTGGTCAGCCAGTTTTCCCAGCACCATTTACTGAATAGGTTCTCCTCTCCCCAGTGGTAGGTGGTGGAGGCTTTGACGAAGATGAGTTAGTTGAGAAATTGGGGGTTTGCCTCTGGAATCTCAATTCTATTCCATTGGTCTATATGCCTGTTCCTATACCAATACCAAGCTGTTTTGATGTTTGTAGCTTTATAGTAAAGTTTGAAGTCTGGTAATGTGATACCACCTGCTTTGTTGTTGTTTTTTTTTTTGCTGAGGATTGTTCTGGCTATTCTTGGTTGTTTGAGTTTCCATATGAATTCCTGTGTTGTTTTTTCTAGGTCTGAGAAGAATGTTGCTGGTAATTTGATGGGTATTGCATTGAATTTGTAGATTGCCTTAGGTAAGATGGACATCTTCACAATGTTGATTCTTCCAATCCATGAGCATGGGATATTTTTCCACTTGTTTGTATCATCTTTGATGTCTTTGAGCCGTGTTTTGTAGTTTTCATTGTAAAGGTCTTTCACGTCTCTGGTTAGGAAGATGCCAAGGTATTTCATTCTTTTGTGGCTATTGTGAATGGAATTGTGTTTCTTATTTGGGTTTTCTGTTTGTTTGTTATTGGTGTAAAGAAATGTGATTGTC
>NW_007072183.1:1427-3493 GCF_000164805.1 Carlito syrichta
CAATACTATGTTGAACAGGAGGGGTGAGAGTGGGCATCCTTGTCTTGTTCCGGTTTTCAGGGGAAATGGTTCCAATTTTTGTCCATTTAGGAGTATGCTGGCTGTGGGTTTCTCATAGATGGCTTTTACTACTTTGAGGTATGTTCCCCATATGCCTAGATGTTCAAGGGTTTTTATCAAGAAGGGGTGCTGGATTTTATCAAAAGCTTTGTCTGCATCTAATGATATAATCATGTGGTTTTTGTTTTGACATCTGTTGATGTATTTAATTACATTTATGGTTTTACGAATGTTGAACCAGGCTTGCGTCCCAGGAATGAAGCCTACTTGGTCATATTGGATGATTTTTGAGATGTGATGGTGAATCCGGTTTGCTAGGATCTTGTTGAGAATTTTGGCATCTATGTTCATCAAAGATATTGGCCTGTAGTTCTCTTTCTTTGTTGGGTCTTTACCTGGCTTGGGTATCAATGTGATGTTAGCTTCATAAAATGATTTGGGGAGAGTTCCATCTTGCTCAATCACCTGAAATAACTTCAGTAGGATTGGAATCAGTTCCTCCTTAAATGTCTTGTAGAATTCTGCTGGAAAGCCATGTGGTCCGGGGCTTTTTTTTGTAGGTAGTTTTCTTATTACATATTCAATTTCCTTGATTGTTATTGATCTATTTAGGGTCTCAATTTCATCTTGTTTCAACCTAGGCAGGTTGTGTGATGACAGAAAGTGCTCCATTTCCTTGAGGTTTTCAAGTTATTTTCCATACAAGTGTACATAGTAGTCTCTGATGATCTTTTGTATTTCTTCAGGTCAGATGTGACTTCATCTTTTGTGTTTCTGATTGTGCTTATTTGGGTTTTTTCTTTCTTTTTCTTGGTCATTCTAGCTAGGGGACCATCAGTCTTGTTTATCCTTTCGAAGAACCAGCTTTTTATTTCATTGATTTTTTGTATTGTCTTTTTGTCTTCTATGTCCTAGATTTGGGCTTTTATTTTAGTGATCTGGATTCTTCTGCTGAAATTAGGGTTTTTGTGATCTTGCTTTTCCAGCTTTCTTATGTGGCTTGTTAGGCTATTAATTTATGCTCCTTCCATTTTCTTCATGTGTGTTTGTAGGGATATAAATTCCCCTCTTACTACAGCTTTTAAGGCATCTCAGAGACTTTGGTAAGATTTTTCTTCATTTTCATTTGTTTCCAGGTATCTTTTGATCTCTGTTTTGATTTCATCATTGATCCAGGAGTTGTTTAGCATCATGCTGTTTAGTGACCATGTCTTTGTGGGTTTTGGGGGACCTTGTTGGTGTTAATGTTTATTTTTATTCCACTGTGGTCCGAGAAGGTGCATGGTAGAATTTTGGTCTTTTTAAATTTGCTTATGCTTGATTTATGGCTGATAATGTGGTCAATCTTGGAATATTTCCCATGTGGTGATGAGTAGAATGTGTATTCTGTGGTCTTGGATGGAGTGTTCTGTAGGTATCAGTTAAGTCCATTTGGTCCAGAGTCACATTGAGGTTCCAGATCTCATTGCTGATTTTTGTCCCAATGATCTGTCGAGGGTTGTGAATGGAGTATTAAAGTCCCCAGTTATGATGGTGTTAGAGTCGATATCTTTCTTTAGTTTTCCTAGGAGTTACTTTATAAAAGTTGGTGCACCTATGTTAGGTGCATATATGTTTAGGATAGATATTTCTTGTTGATGGAGTGAACATTTTATCATTATGTAGTGGCCCTATGTATCTTTTTAAATTTTTGATAGCTTGAATAGTATTTTGTCTGAAATTAGGATCACGATTCCTCCTTTCTTTTGTGTTCCATTCACCTGGAAATTTGTTTCCCATCCTCTTACTTTGAGTCTGTGCATGTCCTTTCTAGTGAGATGGGTCTCTTGAAGGCAGTATATTGTTGCCTGGTGATATTTTATCCATTTTGCCATTCTATGTCTTTTCAGTGGTGCATCTAGTCCATTCACATTCAGGCTAATTATTGAAACGTGAGAGTTCATCCCTATCATAGAGTTCTTTTAGAGTTGTTCTTCCACTTGGTTTATTGTCTTTCTTTTGTTTTT
>NW_007072183.1:3964-5263 GCF_000164805.1 Carlito syrichta
TATCTCAAATATCAGCTCCTTTCTAGTTTCTTCTTGAGTCTTCTCAATTCTTTTTAATCTCTCCATTAATGTCTTGATGTCTAGGTTTATATTTTGAGACCAGTCATTCTGGGGGCTCTTTGTTGTTTGCATTCCAAAGTCAGTTTTCTCAGTGTCTGCCCTCCCAGGAGTCTGGGAGAGACCCATATTCTTCTTTTGCTTTTTCTTCATTTGTGTAGATTTTTCTCTCTCGTCCCTTAGTGGATAAAGATCCTGAGTTCTAATCTCCAGCCTCTCCCCTCTGTTTCCGTTGCAGGCAGTTAGCTTATTGCCTGGGAGATTTGTGACACTGGTCTCTATTCAGCGTAGGGGAGGGACTTTGTCTCCTGTTAATGATGTCACCGTGGGAACCGAGGTGGAGGCTCTGATAGGTGGGCGGGGTGATGCGATGTAAATATGCTTTGAAAATGGTGGAGGTGGTGGTTTTACTTTCACTTTTAGTGATGCTCCTGTGGGTCTCTAGGTGGGACCAGCTGCACAGCTGGGTGCTGGATCCGGGGTGCCACCAGCAGGCTAGGGTGGAGGAGAGGGTTGGGCGTTCCCTCCTCTAGAGCTGGAAGCCTGTGATTGGCACCTTATGCCAGCTTGGGGTTCTGCCCCCTTACACAGGCTTGTGGTCATGCATGCTGAGTGCCTCAGCCAGGTTGGGCCCGGGGCTTCATATCTCCAAAGCTCCAGAGGGCAGGTTGTGGCTCTGGGTCCCTCCCAGGGCACTTTAGCCAGAAATGGGACCGGTATCTCTAAGGGGTGGATGCTGAGAGCCTCCCTGCATGACCAGCAGCTTGGTGATGGGTGCTGGTTGTGACGATGTAGCCAGGGATGGAGCTGGGATTTGGGATTTGGGATTCCCCAGCCGGCCAGAATCACATATAGTGGAGCAGCCATGGTCCGGCCGCAATGTCTGGCCCTGCGTGGGACGAAAAGCCCCCAAGCCTCGTGCCAGTGTGGCTGGAGGTGAGCGGGGTGGGTGCAGGAAGAAAAGTAATCGTTTTTTTGGGAACTCACGTTCGGAGAATCTCAGGGATTCACTTATGCCATCGCCATCTTCAGGTCGCCCCCAGAACTGCTTTTAAAATGAGGTGGCTTCCAGGAGTTCGAGACCAGCCTAGGCATCATAGCGAGACTTCATCTCCCCTGAAGAATAAGTTCTCAAGTGCATTCAGAGCCATCATGGCTTTCCAAAGCATTCTGGGGAGTTGTACTTCACTGTGCTCACAAGATGTGATCAGCATCTCTGCCTGGAACAAGAATCCCTATCTT
>NW_007072184.1:0-430 GCF_000164805.1 Carlito syrichta
TGATAGAGTGATTTGAGTTCTTCAGGGTATATTCCCAGTAGGGGGGTTGTGGGGTCATATGGGAGGTCAATATTTAGAGCTTTTAGAAATAGCCATACTGTTTTCCATAGAGGCTGCACTAATTTGCACTCCCACCAACATTGTAGAAGTGTTCCCTTTCACCACACCCTCTCCAGCAACTGCTATTTTTTGAGTTATTGATAATGGCATTCTGACTGGAGTTAGGTGGTATCTCAGTGTGGTTTTGATTTGCGTCTCCTTGATGATTAGTGAGGTTGAATGTTTCTTCATGTGTCTGTTGGCTGCTTGGATGTCTTCCTTTGAGAAGTGTCGTTCATATCTTTTGCCCACTTTATAAGGGGGTTGTTTGTTTTTTTCTTTTCAGCACGTTTGAGTTCCTTGTAGATCCAAGATATTAAGCCTTTGTCAG
>NW_007072185.1:0-1039 GCF_000164805.1 Carlito syrichta
CTGGCCAGCCTTGAGTAGTGGTATCTAATGGCTTTGAGAGATAAGCAACAGGGATGAAGGAGGGGCCCTGATTTTGTCCCAAAACTCCTAGGGCAATTTTGCGTCTCTCAGCAGTGCAGAGTGTAAAAGGGCAAGAGAGGTCAGGACGCGCTAGAGCTGGGGCTGAGAGAATAGCTTGCTTAAGGGTGTTAAAGGCTGAGCGAATATTTGGTTGCCGCTCTAGGGGTTCTGAGAGATCTCCTTGGGTGAACTGATGTAAGCGTTGTGCGGAGAGGGTGAAGTTAGGAATCCAGTGGCGCAGGTATCCAGCTAACCCCAGGAAGAACAGGATCTCCTTTTTTTGACGTAGGGAGTGGTAGGGTGGATAGAAGGGACTTCCTGTAGGCAGCAATATGTCTTTCTGTTGGTGTTAAAAGGACTCCGAGACATGTGACTTCAGGGAGAGAAAGCTGAGCCTTGGTGGGAGATATCCAGTAGCTTGATCAGCTAGAAAATTAAGGAGGTGTCGAGTGTGTTGTTGGGAGTAAGTAAGTGAGGGACAGCAAGGAGGAGGTCATCTACATACTGGAGGACAGTGCTCGGGGTAAGGTTGAGAGATCAGGTCTGACACCAGGACTTGGCCAAAGAAATGAGGGTTATTGTGAAAACCCTGAAGGAGGTCTGTCCACGTCAGCTGTTGGGAGCGGTGACTGGATCAGTCCAGGTAAAGGCAAAGAGATCTTGAGAGGCTGGGTGTATATGGATGGTAAAGAAGGTGTCCTTGAGGTCTAGAATGGTGAAGCAGGTAGTGGAAGGGGGAATGAGAGAAAGAAGAGTATATGGATTAGGGACTACTGGTTGTATGGGGAGGATGGCCGTATTGATAAGTCTCAGGTCCTGGACTAAGCGATAGGAGCCATTTGACTTTTTATTTTTTCTTTGTTTTGTTTTGTTTTGTTTGAGTTGGAGTCTCACTCTGTCGCCCAGACTGGAGCGCAGTGGCGGCTCCCGGCCACCGCAGCCCCGACCTGCTGGGCTCCGGCGATCCTTCCCCCTCCGC
>NW_007072186.1:0-1333 GCF_000164805.1 Carlito syrichta
CATCCCGTTCATGGAAGCAGACAGGTCCCAGTTGGCCGGGACAAGCATTTCAGTCATCCCTTAGAAAGTATCACTTTTAAAAGCTTGATTAAAAGATTATCTGTGTATAATATATCTGGGTTTATGATGCATTCAGATTTCATCATTTCCAATTCCCAGTCCCCCAAATGAGCATGCTTACATTTGACATAACAAGTCGCCAGCCCACGAGGATTTTCCTTTGGTTTCCTCAAATGCTAATTATGTAACAAGTCTAATTCAGTTTATATGATTCACTTGAGCAGTAGGTACTTCGATTACTTTATAACTGTCAAAAGGGATGTGAAGCCTCTCTTCTTCCTCCAAAACAATCACGCTGTGTACCCAGATCCTTTGCGTGCAGTGTTCACGTCCACCTGTGCTGTGAGCGAGGTCGGACTCAGAGCCACCACGAGCAGGTCTGTTCCTGTCCTGTGAATACAGAGGATGAGTATTAAGTCATTCGCTCACCAGCACAACTTGAGCAGATTTCTATATGCCTGTGAGAGTAGTCTCCAACTAAGAATACACGTTGAAACTCTGACAGCCCCAAATGCTAATAAATGCATTGGACCAGGATCTGGTTGAAGTGGTGTGTTTTCAAGTCCTTTAGCTCGCATGGATAAGAGCAAAAGTTATTTTGTGCCTGAAAACAAACATATTTCTGGAATAATTAATACACAATCTCCTAAACCTTATTTCTGGAGAAAATCACATATTCTGTCTTTATTGTAAATGCTTTTTCTTAAATTACATGAGAGAAGCGTGCAAAACAAATCTGTGGACAAATCCGAACTCCAGAAATCAAACTCTTTTTATTTCCATTAACTCAAAGAATTTCTATGGAAGGAAATCCTTTTCAGAGGGGTTCTTTCAGCTGGGTGGGTTTTGGAAGGCAAGGCCATGATAGCATTCCCTCCAGAGGCTGTGAGATCACCATGGTAACTGCCCCTTCCCTATCAATAAGCAAGAGCTATAGACGTCAATATTCTGAAAAAGCCACTTCCTTTTCCGTGGTTATGATAATATGACCTAGTTTCAAGACTGAAATGTAACTCTTTTTGTGCAAAACAAACAATATCTTTGCTGATGGAAGTATTTTACTAGAATTCGGTGTAGATAAATACAAAAATTTTGAAGTCGGCCATTGTAGTCTGGATTCAAGCAAGGCAAAATCTGCGCCGTAAGTCATGCAAGGATGCTACAGCTGCAGGGGGGGGTGTGTGTAGGTCCAGGAAGAAGAAATGACACATCAGAAACTAAGGTGGCAACAGTAAAAACAATGCATGCTCCCACCCAGCTCATGGAGTTGTTT
>NW_007072187.1:0-355 GCF_000164805.1 Carlito syrichta
TACGTTTCATTCAGGCACCCTATTGATTAGAGGTGCTTCCCCATCCCCAGACAGATATTTGCCCGTTAATCCCATCTCCCTCCCTCTCCCCCATACTTTCCCACTACTGTCAGTCATTTTCTTATAATATTAGATTGGATGTTCAAGGTCCATTATATGAGTGAAAACATGTGATACTCGGACCTTTGTTTTTGTGAGAGGTCACTCAGTATTATAGACTCTAGTTCCATCCAGGTTTCTGCAAAATTCATGATTTTGTTCTTTTTTATGGCTGCATAGTATTCCATCGTGTATATGTACCACATTTTTTTAATCCAATCCTCTTTTGATGGGCAGCATGGTTGCTTCCAGGTCT
>NW_007072188.1:0-1382 GCF_000164805.1 Carlito syrichta
AAATGGACTTAATTGATACCTACAGAACACTCCATCCAAAGACCACAGAATACACATTCTACTCATTACCGCATGGAACATATTCTAAGATTGACCACATAATTGGACACAAATCAAGCATAAGCAAATTTAAAAGGACTGAAATTCTACCATGCACCTTTTCGGACCACAGTGGAATAAAAATAAACATTGACACCAACAAGGTCCCTCCAAAACCCACAAAGACATGGACACTAAACAGCATGATGCTGAACAACTCCTGGGTCAATGATGAAATCAAAATAAAGATCAAAAGATACCTGGAAACAAATTAAAATGAAAAAACATCTTACCAAAATCTCTGGGACGCCATAAAAGCTGTAATAAGAGGGGAATTTATATCCCTACAAACACATATGAGGAAAATGGAAGGAACACAAATTAACAACCTAACAAGCCACCTAAAGAAGCTGGAAAAGCAAGACCACAAAAACCCTAATTTCAGCAGAAGAATCCCAATCTCCAAAATAAAAGCCCAAATCCAGGACATACAAGACAAAAAGATAATACAAAAAAAACAATGAAACAAAAAGCTGGTTCTTCGAAAGGATAAACAAGATCGATGGTCCCCTAGCTAGACTGACCAAGAAAAAACGAGAAAAAACCCAAATAAGCACAATCAGAAACACAAAAGATGAAGTCACATCTGTCCCTGAAGAAATACAAAAGATCATTAGAGACTACTACGTACACTTGTATGGAAACAAACTGGAAAACCTTAAGGAAATGGAGGACTTTCTGACATCACACAACCTATCTAGGTTGGAACAAGAAGTAATTGAGACCCTAAATAGACCAATAACAATCAAGGAAATCAACTATGTAATAAGAAAACTTCCTACAAAAAAAAGCCCTGGTCCAGATGGCTTTCCAGCAGAATTCTACAAGACATTCAAGGAGGAGCTGATACCAATCCTACTGAAGGTATTCCAGGTGATTGAAAAAGATGGAACTCTCCCCAAATCATTTTATGAAGCCAACATCACATTGATACCCAAGCCAGGTAAAGATCCAACAAAGAAAGAGAACTACAGGCCAGTATCTTTGATGAACATAGATGCCAAAATTCTCAACAAGATCCTAGCAAACCGGATTCAGCAATACATCTCAAAAATCATCCACCATGACCAAGTAGGCTTCACTCCTGGGATGCAAGCCTAGTTCAACATTCGTAAAACCATAAATGTAATTAAATACATCAACAGATGTCAAAACAAAAACCACATGATCATATCATTAGATGTGGAAAAAGCTTTTGATAAAATTCAGCACCCCTTCTTGATAAAAACCCTTGAGCATCTAGGCATACGGGGAACATACCTCAAAATAGTAAAAACCATCTA